>NC_083438.1:23948274-23965774 GCF_020745735.1 Hemiscyllium ocellatum
CCTACTGATGTTAATCCAGCTCCCTCACACTGTCCCTCAGTAACCCCTCTCCCCCCCAGGGCCCTGTGTTACTGACTGTATCCTACTGATGTTAATCCAGCTCCCTCACACTGTCCCTCAGTAACCCCTCTCCCCCCAGGGCCCTGTGTTACTGACTGTATCCCTACTGATGTTAATCCAGCTCCCTCACACTGTCCCTCAGTAACCCCTCACCCACCCCCAGCACCCTGTGTTACTGACTGTATCTGTACTGATGTTAATCCAGCTCCCTCACACTGTCACTTAGTGACACCCTGAAACCCATGTTACTGACAGTCCCAGCTTTGAACTACACCTCCCGCGGTTTCGGACTTACTTGGGTCACATTCGGAATCTTCCCTGGAGAGAACGTGACTTGTCCCCGAACCTGGGGCAGTGTCTGATCCCTCGGGAAATGCAGTGATGATCTTTTGCCTGCTGGTGCTGGATTCCGATTGGGATTTTCCTGTTTGGCTCGAGTTCTTCCGATCGATGGAGGGTTTGACTTGGGAAAGATGGGAACACGGGAACGTTAACTCGAATTTCTATCGGAATTTTGCTGCATTCGGTGCCGGGGGACGTTGGAAACAGGCAAAAAGCATCAGGCAGCAGTCCCAGTACTGAGAGAAAACTTGTCATAATCGAGGGCGATACTGACGTGTTACAGGATACGATTGGAACTCTCCAGTAAAAGGACAGACAACAATCACTGCAGAGAGGCCACTGCAATGAGCAACCTGTTCCAACTCACTCTCTCCCTTCTCCCCCTGTCGGAGGGTCAGTGCTGAGGGAGTGCCGCACTGTCGGAGGGTCAGTGCTGAGGGAGTGCCGCACTGTCGGAGGGTCAGTGCTGAGGCAGTGCCGCACTGTCGGAGGGTCAGTGCTGAGGCAGTGCCGCACTGTCGGAGGGTCAGTGCTGAGGCAGTGCCGCACTGTCGGAGGGTCAGTGCTGAGGCAGTGCCGCACTGTCGGAGGGTCAGTGCTGAGGCAGTGCCGCACTGTCGGAGGGTCAGTGCTGAGGCAGTGCCGCACTGTCGGAGGGTCAGTGCTGAGGCAGTGCCGCACTGTCGGAGGGTCAGTGCTGAGGCAGTGCCGCACTGTCGGAGGGGTCAGTGCTGAGGCAGTGCCGCACTGTCGGAGGGTCAGTGCTGAGGCAGTGCCGCACTGTCGGAGGGTCAGTGCTGAGGCAGTGCCGCACTGTCGGAGGGTCAGTGCTGCGGGAGTGACGCACTGTCGGAGGGTCAGTGCTGAGGGAGTGCTGCACTGTCGGAGGGTCAGTGCTGAGGGAGTGGGCACTGTCGGAGGGTCAGTGCTGAGGGAGCGCCGCACTGTCGGAGGGTCAGTGCTGAGGGAGTGCCGCACTGTCGGAGGGTCAGTGCTGAGGGAGTGCTGCACTGTCGGAGGGTCAGTGCTGAGGGAGTGGGCACTGTCGGAGGGTCAGTGCTGAGGGAGCGCCGCACTGTCGGAGGGTCAGTGTGAGGGAGTGCCGCACTGTCGGAGGGTCAGTGCTGAGGGAGTGCTGCACTGTCGGAGGGTCAGTGCCTGAGGGAGTGGGCACTGTCGGAGGGTCAGTGCTGAGGGAGCACCGCACTGTCGGACGGTCAGTGCTGAGGGAGTGCCTCACTGTCAGAGGGTCAGTGCTGAGGGAGTGCCGCACTGTCGGAGGGTCAGTGCTGAGGGAGTGGGCACTGTGGAGGGTCAGTGCTGAGGGAGTGGGCACTGTCGGAGGGTCAGTGCTGAGGCAGTGCCGCACTGTCGGAGGGTCAGTGCTGAGGGAGTGGGCACTGTTGGAGGGTCAGTGCTGAGGGAGTGCCGCACTGTCGGAGGGTCAGTGCTGAGGGAGTGCCGCACTGTCGGAGGGTCAGTGCTGAGGGGAGTGCCGCACTGTCGGAGGGTCAGTGCGGAGCTCCCAGCCTTCCCGGGAACCCCGTGGCCGGCCCAGCCGAGCATCCACTCCCCGGGAAAACCCCCTCCCCCTCTCCCGGTTCCCCAGAGAATACCCTCGCCATCAGCCCGTGCCGGGAGCCATGCCATGGCCAGAGAAAGACTCACCTCCTTCCAGCTTGACATCGGCACCTGGAAAACAAGGATGGAGAGTTAGGCAGAGGGACTCACACTGACAGGGAAGGGAACGCTCAGGGGTGGAGCATGGGCACCACACTGACTCCCTCTGGGTCACTCAGTCCCTCACTGTCTCGTTCCATCTCAACGCTGCTTCCCCACGTCTCTCTCTCTCTGTCTCTCTCGCTGTGTCTTTCTCTCTCTGTCTCTCTCTCTCTCTCGCTCTCTGTCTCTCTCGTTCTCTCTCTGTCTCTCTCTCTCTCACACTCTCCCCCTCTCTGTCTCTCTTGCTCTCTCTCTCTCACTCTGTCTGTCTCTCTCTGTCTCTCTCAGTCTCTCTCCATCTCTCTCTCTCTCTGTCTCTCGCACTCCCTCTCGATCTCTCTCGTGCTCTCTCTCTCTCTGTGTCTCTCTCTCTCTCTGTCTCTCTCTCACTCATTCCCTTGCTCTCTCTCTCTCTCTCTCTCTCTCTTTCAGCAGCACTCAGGCCCACGATGGGTCCTATACTCTGGCTCTGGAGTTCTCAGTCTCTTCCTCACTCATTGTCTCACACTCTATTGGAGGTGTAGTGGACAGCGAAGGTGGTTACCTCAGATTACAGCAGGATCTTGACCAGATGGGCCAATGGGCTGAGAAGTGGCAGGTGGAGTTTAATTCAGATAAATGCGAGGTGCTGCATTTTGGGAAAGCAAATCTTAGCAAATCTTCATGGTAAATTTCTAGAGAGTGTTGCTGAACAAAGAGACCTTGGAGTGCAGGTTCATAGCTCCTTGAAAGTGGAGTCGCAGGTAGATAGGATAGTGAAGAAGGCGTTTGGAATGCTTTCCTTTATTGGTCAGAGGATTGAGTACAGGAGTTGGGGGGTCATATTGTGGCTGTACAGGACATTGATTAGGCCACTGGTGGAATATTGCGTGCAGTTCTGGTCTCCTTCCTCTCGGAAAGATGTTGTGAAACTTGAACGGGTTCAGAAAAGATTTACAAGGGTGTTGCCAGGGTTGGAGGGTTTGAGCTATAGGGAGAGGCTGAACAAGCTGGGGCTGTTTTCCCTGCAGCGTCGGAGGCTGAGGGGGGACCTTATAGAGGTTTACAAAATTATGAGGGGCATGGATAGGGTAAATAGACAAAGTCTTTTCCCTGGGGCCGGGGAGTCCAGAACTAGAGGGCATAGGTTTAGGGTGAGAGGGGAAAGATATAAAAGAGACCTAAGGGGCAACGTTTTTCACACAGAGGGTGGTACGTGTGTGGAATGAGCTGCCAGAGGATGTGGTGGAGGCTGGTACAATTACAACAATTAAGAGGCATCTGGATGGGTATATGAATAGGAAGGGTTTGGAGGGATATGGGCCAGGTGCTGGCAGGTGGGACTAGATTAATTTAGGATATCTGGTTGGCATGGACGAGTCGGGCCGAAGGGTCTGTTTCCGTGCTGTACATCTCTCTGAGTCTCTGGAGCTCTCAGTTTCACCCGGACTCTCTCCAGACTGTGGTGGACACCACCATCTGGTGGCGGAATCGCAGAACAGCAGCCTGACATCTCCTCAGCTTTCGACGTGGGACAAAGTCAGGGACAACGCTCCCCGGAAACCCCTCCGTCCCGCTCCCAGTCCTCCTCGCCACAGCCTCATGACTCCACACACCTCTCCTGATTCCCCGCACGCCCCCACCCACCAACTTCCCAATCTCCATCCCTCCCTTCCCTACGCTTACCCCCGGACTAATCCACCCAAACCCCGACTGTGGGAGGACACCCCACCGAGACAAGGGGAGAATGTGCAAACTCCACACACACACACACACAGAGAGAGAGAGTCGCCCCCCCGAGGCTGGGATCGAACCCGGGTCCCTGGCACCGGGAGGGAGCAGCACGAACCCACTGAGCCACCCTCCCTCCCACTTCTCTCATTTCCCCCATCATCACCATCTCCCACACCCCCCCCCCAGTTCAGGGTCTCTTGCCCCCCTCCCACACTCACCGCTGCTGCTGGTGCCAGGGTCACCGCGGGGGGGCCGTCTCAGGTCCAGGATGCTCCCAATCCCCTTCCTCTTCTTCTCGTCTGGCCTCAGCGTCTCACTCTCCTTCCTCGCCGTGGGACCCTGCACACAGCAGCACCACACCCCCGTCAACAACAACCACCTGCATTCACATAGCGGCTCCACATCGCCCAACATGGCCCCACTGCTTCCCAGAGACAGGGCGGAGTGTAGGGGCTGGAGGGGGTTACAGAGATAGGGAGGGGGTTGTAGGGGCTGGAGGGGGTTACAGAGATAGGGAGGGGGTGTAGGGGGGTTACAGAGATAGGGAGGGGGTGTAGGGGGGTTACAGAGATAGGGAGGGGGTGTAGGGGCTGGAGGGGGGTTACAGAGATAGGGAGGGGGTGTAGGGGGTGGAAGGGGTTACAGAGATAGGGAGGGGGGTGTAGGGGCTGGAGGGGGTTACAGAGATAGGGAGGGGGTGTAGGGGATGCAGGAGGTTACAGAGATAGGGAGGGGGTGTAGGGGGGTACAGAGATAGGGAGGGGGGTGTAGGAACTGGAGGGGTTTACACAGATAGGGAGGGGGTGTAGGGGCTGGAGGGGGTTACAGAGATAGGGAGGGGGTGTAGGGGGGTTACAGAGATAGGGAGGGGGTTGTAGGGGCTGGAGGGGGTTACAGAGATAGGGAGGGGGTGTAGGGGCTGGAGGGGGTTACAGAGATAGGGAGGGGGTGTAGGGGATGCAGGAGGTTACAGAGATAGGGAGGGGGTGTAGGGGTGTTACAGAGATAGGGAGGGGGTGTAGGAACTGGAGGGGTTTACACAGATAGGGAGGGGGTGTAGGGGCTGGAGGGGGTTACAGGATAGGGAGGGGGTGTAGGGGGGTTACAGAGATAGGGAGGGGGTGTAGGGGCTGGAGGGGGTTACAGAGATAGGGAGGGAGTGTAGGGGGGTTACAGAGATAGGGAGGGGGTGTAGGGGGGTTACAGAGATAGGGAGGGGGTGTAGGAACTGGAGGGGTTTACAGAGATAGGGAGGGGGTGTAGGGGCTGGAGGGGGTTACAGAGATAGGGAGGGGTTGTAGGGGCTGGAGGGGGTTACAGAGATAGGGAGGGGGTGTAGGGGTGGAGGGGGTTACAGAGATAGGGAGGGGGTGTAGGGGCTGGAGGGGGTTACAGAGATAGGGAAGGGGGTGTAGGGGCTGGAGGTGGTTACAGAGATAGGGAGGGGGTGTAGGGGCTGGAGGGGGTTACAGAGATAGGGAGGGGGTGTAGGGGCTGGAGAGGGTTACAGAGATAGGGAGGGGGTGTAGGGGCTGGAGGGGGTTACAGAGATAGGGAGGGGGTGAAGGGGCTGGAGGGGGGTTACAGAGATAGGGAGGGGGGTGTAGGGGCTGGAGGGGGGTTACAGAGATAGGGAGGGGGTGTAGGGGCTGGAGGGGGTTACAGAGATAGGGAGGGGGTTGTAAGGGCTGGAGGGGGTTACAGAGATAGGGAGGGGGGTGTAGGGGCTGGAGGGGTGTTACAGAGATAGGGAGGGGGTGTAGGGTCTGGAGGGGGTCACAGAGATAGGGAGGGGGTGTAGGGTCTGGAGGGGGTTACAGAGATAGGGAGGAGGTGTAGGGTCTGGAGGGGGTTACAGAGATAGGGAGGGGGTGTAGGGGCTGGCTGTCAGTGCGGCACTGGGACTAACCTGGATTTCTGCTGTACCAGGAGTGAGCAGACAGGCCGAATGGCCTTGCTGACTGGGACAGGGGGAGCCCTACAACCGGATCACCGACATTCCCAGCCTGAGGCAAGAAATGCAGCAAATCTCACACCAAAACCACCCCCCGACCGGTCGTGGAGCCTGGCTATTCGGCAGTGGGAGGCCTCACCAGCTGCTGACCTACCTTTCTGCGGATCAGAAAGTGTCGTTTCTTCTCAAGTGGCCGCGGCTCCTTGGTCTTCACCCCCAGGAACTTCATATAGGTCACCACAGCGTTGTACACCGAGGTGCTGTCAGGGAGGGAGAGGGAGGGAGAGAGAGAGGGGAGGGAGAGGGAAGGGGAGGGAGAGAGATGGAGGGAGGAGAGGGAAAGGGAGGGGAGAGAGAGAGAGGGAGAGACGGAGAAGAGAGAGGAGGGGGGAGGGAGACGGAGGGAGAGAGAGAGAGAGAGAGAGAGGAAGAGAGAGTAGGAGTGAGAGGGGGAGAGCGGGAGAGGGAGCGAGAGGGAGGGAGAGGGAAGGAGAGAGAGAAGGAGAGAGAGGGGAGGAGAGGGAACACAGTTGTCAGTCCAGCCCCACCATTTCTGAATGAGACCACCACCCCAGGCCCTGTCCCAGGACAAACACAGCTGTACCCAGGACAGTGTAGAGGAAGCTTTACTCTGGATCTAACCCCGTGCTGTCCCTGTCCTGGGATAGGGGACAGTGTAGAGGGAGCTTTACTCTGTATCTAACCCCGTGCTGTCCCTGTCCTGGGAGTGTTTGATGGGGACAGTGTAGAGGGAGCTTTACTCTGTATCTAACTCCATGCTGTCCCTGTCCTGGGAGTGTTTGATGGGGGAACAGTGTAGAGGGAGCTTTACTCTGTATCTACCCCGTGCTGTCCCTGTCCCTGGGAGTGTTTGATGGGGGGGACAGTGTAGAGGGAGCTTTACTCTGTATCTAACCCCGTGCTGTCCCTGTCCTGGGAGTGTTTGATGGGGGGACAGTGTAGAGAGAGCTTTACACTGTATCTAGCCCCGTGCTGTCCCTGTCCCTGTCCTGGGAGTGTTTGAAGGGGGGACAGTGTAGAAGGAGCTTTACTCTGTATCTAACCCAATGCTGTCCCTGTCCTGGGAGTGTTTGAAGGGGGGACAGTGTAGAGGGAGCTTTACTCGGTATCTAACCCGTGCTGTCCCTGTCCTGGGAGTGTTTGATGGGGGACAGTGTAGAGGGAGCTTTACTCTGTATCTCACCCCGTGCTGTCCCTGTCCTGGGAGTGTTTGATGGGGGGACAGTGTAGAGGGAGCTTTACTCTGTATCTAACCCCGTGCTGTCCCTGTCCTGGGAGTGTTTGATGGGGGACAGTGTAGAGGGAGCTTTACTCTGTATCTAACTCCATGCTGTCCCTGTCCTGGGAGTGTTTGATGGGGGGACAGTGTAGAGGGAGCTTTACTCTGTATCTAACCCCATGCTGTCCCTGTCCCTGGGAGTGTTTGATGGGGGGGACAGTGTAGAGGAAGCTTTACTCTGTATCTAACCCCGTGCTGTCCCTGTCCTGGGAGTGTTTGATGGGGGGACAGTGCAGAGGGAGCTTTACACTGTATCTAGCCCCGTGCTGTCCCTGTCCTGGGAGTGTTTGATGGGGGACAGTGTAGAGGGAGCTTTACACTGTATCTAACCCCGTGCTGTCCCTGTCCTGGGAGTGTTTGAAGGGGGGACAGTGTAGAGGGAGCTTTACTCTGTATCTAACCCAATGCTGTCCCTGTCCTGGGAGTGTTTGAAGGGGGGACAGTGTAGAGGGAGCTTTACTCGGTATCTAACCCCGTGCTGTCCCTGTCCTGGGAGTGTTTGATGGGGGACAGTGTAGAGGGAGCTTTACTCTTATCTCACCCCGTGCTGTCCCTGTCCTGGGAGTGTTTGATGGGGGGACAGTGTAGAGGAAGCTTTACTCTGTATCTAACCCCGTGCTGTCCCTGTCCCTGGGAGTGTTTGATGGGGGGGACAGTGTAGAGGGAGCTTTACTCTGTATCTAACCCCATGCTGTCCCTGTCCTGGGAGTGTTTGATGGGGACAGTGTAGAGGGAGCTTTACTCTGTATCTAACTCCATGCTGTCCCTGTCCTGGGAGTGTTTGATGGGGGACAGTGTAGAGGGAGCTTTACTCTGCATCTAACCCCGTGCTGTCCCTGTCCCTGGGAGTGTTTGATGGGGGGGACAGTGTAGAGGGAGCTTTACTCTGTATCTAACCCCGTGCTGTCCCTGTCCTGGGAGTGTTTGATGGGGGGACAGTGTAGAGAGAGCTTTACACTGTATCTAGCCCCGTGCTGTCCCTGTCCCTGTCCTGGGAGTGTTTGATGGGGGACAGTGTAGAGGGAGCTTTACTCTGTATCTCACCCCGTGCTGTCCCTGTCCTGGGAGTGTTTGATGGGGGGACAGTGTAGAGGGAGCTTTACTCTGTATCTAACCCCGTGCTGTCCCTGTCCTGGGAGTGTTTGATGGGGGGACAGTGTAGAGGCAGCTTTACTCTGTATCTAACCCCGTGCTGTCCCTGTCCCTGGGAGTGTTTGATGGGGGGGACAGTGTAGAGGGAGCTTTACTCTGTATCTAACCCCGTGCTGTCCCTGTCCTGGGAGTGTTTGATGGGGGGGGACAGTGTAGAGGG
Organism: Hemiscyllium ocellatum; assembly: GCF_020745735.1. NCBI lineage: Eukaryota > Metazoa > Chordata > Chondrichthyes > Orectolobiformes > Hemiscylliidae > Hemiscyllium > Hemiscyllium ocellatum. The sequence continues at coordinate 23,956,678 of NC_083438.1, forward strand.
AGCTTTACTCTGTATCTAACCCCGTGCTGTCCCTGTCCCTGGGAGTGTTTGATTGGGGGACAGTGTAGGGGGAGCTTTACTCTGTATCTAACCCCCTGCTGTCCCTGTCCCTGGGAGTGTTTGATGGGGGGACAGTGTAGAGGGAGCTTTACTCTGTATCTCACCCCGTGCTGTCCCTGTCCTGGGAGTGTTTGATGGGGGGACAGTGTAGAGGGAGCTTTACTCTGTATCTAACCCCGTGCTGTCCCTGTCCCTGGGAGTGTTCGATGGGGGACAGTGTAGAGGGAGCTTTACTCTGTATCTAACCCCGTGCGGTCCCTGTCCCTGGGAGTGTTTGATGGAGGACAGTGTAGAGGGAGCTTTACTCTGTATCTAACCCCGTGCTGTCCCTGTCCCTGGGAGTGTTTGATGGGGGGACAGTGTAGAGGGAGCTTTACTCTGTATCTAACCCCGTGCTGTCCCTGTCCCTGGGGAGTGTTTGATGGGGACAGTGTAGAGGGAGCTTTACTCTGTATCTAACCCCGTGCTGTCCCTGTCCCTGGGAGTGTTTGATGGGGACAGTGTAGAGGGAGCTTTACACTGTATCTAACCCCGTGCTGTCCCTGTCCTGGGAGTGTTTGAAGGGGGGACAGTGTAGAGGGAGCTTTACTCTGTATCTAACCCAATGCTGTCCCTGTCCTGGGAGTGTTTGAAGGGGGGACAGTGTAGAGGGAGCTTTACTCGGTATCTAACCCCGTGCTGTCCCTGTCCTGGGAGTGTTTGATGGGGGACAGTGTAGAGGGAGCTTTACTCTTTATCTCACCCCGTGCTGTCCCTGTCCTGGAGTGTTTGATGGGGGGACAGTGTAGAGGAAGCTTTACTCTGTATCTAACCCCGTGCTGTCCCTGTCCTGGGAGTGTTTGATGGGGGACAGTGTAGAGGCAGCTTTACTCTGTATCTAACCCCGTGCTGTCCCTGTCCCTGGGAGTGTTTGATGGGGGGGACAGTGTAGAGGGAGCTTTACTCTGTATCTAACCCCATGCTGTCCCTGTCCTGGGAGTGTTTGATGGGGACAGTGTAGAGGGAGCTTTACTCTGTATCTAACTCCATGCTGTCCCTGTCCTGGGAGTGTTTGATGGGGGGACAGTGTAGAGGGAGCTTTACTCTGCATCTAACCCGTGCTGTCCCTGTCCCTGGGAGTGTTTGATGGGGGGGACAGTGTAGAGGGAGCTTTACTCTGTATCTAACCCCGTGCTGTCCCTGTCCTGGGAGTGTTTGATGGGGGGACAGTGTAGAGAGAGCTTTACACTGTATCTAGCCCCGTGCTGTCCCTGTCCCTGTCCTGGGAGTGTTTGATGGGGGACAGTGTAGAGGGAGCTTTACTCTGTATCTCACCCCGTGCTGTCCCTGTCCTGGGAGTGTTTGATGGGGGGACAGTGTAGAGGGAGCTTTACTCTGTATCTAACCCCGTGCTGTCCCTGTCCTGGGAGTGTTTGATGGGGGGACAGTGTAGAGGGAGCTTTACTCTGTATCTAACCCCGTGCTGTCCCTGTCCTGGGAGTGTTTGATGGGGGGACAGTGTAGAGGGAGCTTTACTCTGTATCTAACCCCGTGCTGTCCCTGTCCTGGGAGTGTTTGATGGGGGGACAGTGTAGAGGGAGCTTTACTCTGTATCTAACCCCATGCTGTCCCTGTCCTGGGAGTGTTTGATGGGGGACAGTGTAGAGGGAGCTTTACTCTGTATCTAACCCCATGCTGTCCCTGTCCTGGGAGTGTTTGACTGGGGGACAGTGTAGAGGGAGCTTTACTCTGTATCTAACCCCGTGCTGTCCCTGTCCCTGGGAGTGTTTGATTGGGGGACAGTGTAGGGGGAGCTTTACTCTGTATCTAACCCCCTGCTGTCCCTGTCCCTGGGAGTGTTTGATTGGGGGACAGTGTAGAGGGAGCTTTACTCTGTATCTAACCCCGTGCTGTCCCTGTCCTGGGAGTGTTTGATGGGGGGACAGTGTAGAGAGAGCTTTACACTGTATCTAGCCCCGTGCTGTCCCTGTCCCTGTCCTGGGAGTGTTTGATGGGGGACAGTGTAGAGGGAGCTTTACTCTGTATCTCACCCCGTGCTGTCCCTGTCCTGGGAGTGTTTGATGGGGGGACAGTGTAGAGGGAGCTTTACTCTGTATCTCACCCCGTGCTGTCCCTGTCCTGGGAGTGTTTGATGGGGACAGTGTAGAGGGAGCTTTACTCTGTATCTAACCCCGTGCTGTCCCTGTCCTGGGAGTGTTTGATGGGGGGACAGTGTAGAGGCAGCTTTACTCTGTATCTAACCCCGTGCTGTCCCTGTCCCTGGGAGTGTTTGATGGGGGGGACAGTGTAGAGGGAGCTTTACTCTGTATCTAACCCCGTGCTGTCCCTGTCCTGGGAGTGTTTGATGGGGGGACAGTGTAGAGGGAGCTTTACTCTGTATCTAACCCCGTGCTGTCCCTGTCCTGGGAGTGTTTGATGGGGGGACAGTGTAGAGGGAGCTTTACTCTGTATCTAACCCCATGCTGTCCCTGTCCTGGGAGTGTTTGATGGGGGACAGTGTAGAGGGAGCTTTACTCTGTATCTAACCCCATGCTGTCCCTGTCCTGGGAGTGTTTGACTGGGGGACAGTGTAGAGGGAGCTTTACTCTGTATCTAACCCCGTGCTGTCCCTGTCCCTGGGAGTGTTTGATTGGGGGACAGTGTAGGGGGAGCTTTACTCTGTATCTAACCCCCTGCTGTCCCTGTCCCTGGGAGTGTTTGATTGGGGGACAGTGTAGAGGGAGCTTTACTCTGTATCTAACCCGTGCTGTCCCTGTCCTGGGAGTGTTTGATGGGGGGACAGTGTAGAGAGAGCATTACTCTGTATCTAACCCCGTGCTGTCCCTGTCCTGGGAGTGTTTGATGGGGGGACAGTGTAGAGGGAGCTTTACTCTGTATCTAACCCCGTGCTGTCCCTGTCCCTGGGAGTGTTCGATGGGGGACAGTGTAGAGGGAGCTTTACTCTGTATCTAACCCCGTGCGGTCCCTGTCCCTGGGAGTGGTTGATGGAGGACAGTGTAGAGGGAGCTTTACTCTGTATCTAACCCCGTGCTGTCCCTGTCCCTGGGAGTGTTTTGATGGGGGGACAGTGTAGAGGGAGCTTTACTCTGTATCTAACCCCGTGCTGTCCCTGTCCCTGGGAGTGTTTGATGGGGACAGTGTAGAGGGAGCTTTACTCTGTATCTAACCCCGTGCTGTCCCTGTCCCTGGGAGTGTTTGATGGGGACAGTGTAGAGGGAGCTTTACACTGTATCTAACCCCGTGCTGTCCCTGTCCTGGGAGTGTTTGAAGGGGGGACAGTGTAGAGGGAGCTTTACTCTGTATCTAACCCAATGCTGTCCCTGTCCTGGGAGTGTTTGAAGGGGGGACAGTGTAGAGGGAGCTTTACTCGGTATCTAACCCCGTGCTGTCCCTGTCCTGGGAGTGTTTGATGGGGGACAGTGTAGAGGGAGCTTTACTCTTTATCTCACCCCGTGCTGTCCCTGTCCTGGGAGTGTTTGATGGGGGGACAGTGTAGAGGAAGCTTTACTCTGTATCTAACCCCGTGCTGTCCCTGTCCTGGGAGTGTTTGATGGGGGGACAGTGTAGAGGCAGCTTTACTCTGTATCTAACCCCGTGCTGTCCCTGTCCCTGGGAGTGTTTGATGGGGGGGACAGTGTAGAGGGAGCTTTACTCTGTATCTAACCCCTTGCTGTCCCTGTCCTGGGAGTGTTTGATGGGGACAGTGTAGAGGGAGCTTTACTCTGTATCTAACTCCATGCTGTCCCTGTCCTGGGAGTGTTTGATGGGGGGACAGTGTAGAGGGAGCTTTACTCTGCATCTAACCCCGTGCTGTCCCTGTCCCTGGGAGTGTTTGATGGGGGGGACAGTGTAGAGGGAGCTTTACTCTGTATCTAACCCCGTGCTGTCCCTGTCCTGGGAGTGTTTGATGGGGGGACAGTGTAGAGAGAGCTTTACACTGTATCTAGCCCCGTGCTGTCCCTGTCCCTGTCCTGGGAGTGTTTGATGGGGGACAGTGTAGAGGGAGCTTTACTCTGTATCTCACCCCGTGCTGTCCCTGTCCTGGGAGTGTTTGAGGGGGGGACAGTGTAGAGGGAGCTTTACTCTGTATCTAACCCCGTGCTGTCCCTGTCCTGGGAGTGTTTGATGGGGGGACAGTGTAGAGGCAGCTTTACTCTGTATCTAACCCTGTGCTGTCCCTGTCCCTGGGAGTGTTTGATGGGGGGACAGTGTAGAGGGAGCTTTACTCTGTATCTAACCCCGTGCTGTCCCTGTCCTGGGAGTGTTTGATGGGGGGACAGTGTAGGGGGAGCTTTACTCTGTATCTAACCCCGTGCTGTCCCTGTCCTGGGAGTGTTTGATGGGGGACAGTGTAGAGGGAGCTTTACTCTGTATCTAACCCCATGCTGTCCCTGTCCTGGGAGTGTTTGATGGGGGACAGTGTAGAGGGAGCTTTACTCTGTATCTAACCCCATGCTGTCCCTGTCCTGGGAGTGTTTGACTGGGGGACAGTGTAGAGGGAGCTTTACTCTGTATCTAACCCCGTGCTGTCCCTGTCCCTGGGAGTGTTTGATTGGGGGACAGTGTAGGGGGAGCTTTACTCTGTATCTAACCCCCTGCTGTCCCTGTCCCTGGGAGTGTTTGATTGGGGGACAGTGTAGAGGGAGCTTTACTCTGTATCTAACCCGTGCTGTCCCTGTCCTGGGAGTGTTTGATGGGGGGACAGTGTAGAGAGAGCATTACTCTGTATCTAACCCCGTGCTGTCCCTGTCCTGGGAGTGTTTGATGGGGGGACAGTGTAGAGGGAGCTTTACTCTGTATCTAACCCCGTGCTGTCCCTGTCCCTGGGAGTGTTCGATGGGGGGACAGTGTAGAGGGAGCTTTACTCTGTATCTAACCCCGTGCGGTCCCTGTCCCTGGGAGTGTTTGATGGAGGACAGTGTAGAGGGAGCTTTACTCTGTATCTAACCCCGTGCTGTCCCTGTCCCTGGGAGTGTTTGATGGGGGGACAGTGTAGAGGGAGCTTTACTCTGTATCTCTCCCCGTGCTGTCCCTGTCCTGGGAGTGTTTGATGGGGGACAGTGTAGAGGGAGCTTTACTCTGTATCTCTCCCCGTGCTGTCCCTGTCCTGGGAGTGTTTGATGGGGGGACAGTGTAGAGGGAGCTTTACTCTGTATCTTCCCCGTGCTGTCCCTGTCTGGGAGTGTTTGATGGGGGGACAGTGTAGAGGGAGCTTTACTCTGTATCTCTCCCCGTGCTGTCCCTGTCCTGGGAGTGTTTGATGGGGGGACAGTGTAGAGGGAGCTTTACTCTGTATCTCTCCCCGTGCTGTCCCTGTCCCTGGGAGTGTTTGATGGGGGACAGTGTAGAGGGAGCTTTACTCTGTATCTCTCCCCGTGCGGTCCCTGTCCCTGGGAGTGTTTGATGGGGGACAGTGGAGAGGGAGCTTTACTCTGTATCTAACCCCGTGCTGTCCCTGTCCTGGGAGTGTTTGATGGGGGGACAGTGTAGAGGGAGCTTTACTCTGTATCTCTCCCCGTGCTGTCCCTGTCCCTGGGAGTGTTTGATGGGGGGACAGTGTAGAGGGAGCTTTACTCTGTATCTCTCCCCGTGCTGTCCCTGTCCCTGGGAGTGTTTGATGGGGGGACAGTGTAGAGGGAGCTTTACTCTGTATCTCTCCCCGTGCTGTCCCTGTCCCTGGGAGTGTTTGATGGGGGGGACAGTGTAGAGGGAGCTTTACTCTGTATCTCTCCCCGTGCTGTCCCTGTCCCTGGGAGTGTTTGATGGGGGGGACAGTGTAGAGGGAGCTTTACTCTGTATCTCTCCCCGTGCTGTCCCTGTCCCTGGGAGTGTTTGATGGGGGGACAGTGTAGAGGGAGCTTTACTCTGTATCTCTCCCCGTGCTGTCCCTGTCCCTGGGAGTGTTTGATGGGGGGACAGTGTAGAGGGAGCTTTACTCTGTATCTCTCCCCGTGCGGTCCCTGTCCTGGGAGTGTTTGATGGGGGACAGTGTAGAGGAGCTTTACTCTGTATCTAACCCGTGCTGTCCCTGTCCTGGGAGTGTTTGATGGGGGGACAGTGTAGAGAGAGCATTACTCTGTATCTAACCCGTGCTGTCCCTGTCCTGGGAGTGTTTGATGGGGGGACAGTGTAGAGGGAGCTTTACTCTGTATCTAACCCCGTGCTGTCCCTGTCCTGGGAGTGTTTGATGGGGGGACAGTGTAGAGAGAGCATTACTCTGTATCTAACCCCGTGCTGTCCCTGTCCTGGGAGTGTTTGATGGGGGGACAGTGTAGAGGGAGCTTTACTCTGTATCTAACCCCGTGCTGTCCCTGTCCCTGGGAGTGTTCGATGGGGGGACAGTGTAGAGGGAGCTTTACTCTGTATCTAACCCCGTGCGGTCCCTGTCCCTGGGAGTGTTTGATGGAGGACAGTGTAGAGGGAGCTTTACTCTGTATCTAACCCCGTGCTGTCCCTGTCCCTGGGAGTGTTTGATGGGGGACAGTGTAGAGGGAGCTTTACTCTGTATCTCTCCCCGTGCTGTCCCTGTCCTGGGAGTGTTTGATGGGGGACAGTGTAGAGGGAGCTTTACTCTGTATCTCTCCCCGTGCTGTCCCTGTCCTGGGAGTGTTTGATGGGGGGACAGTGTAGAGGGAGCTTTACTCTGTATCTCTCCCCGTGCTGTCCCTGTCCTGGGAGTGTTTGATGGGGGGACAGTGTAGAGGGAGCTTTACTCTGTATCTCTCCCCGTGCTGTCCCTGTCCTGGGAGTGTTTGATGGGGGGACAGTGTAGAGGGAGCTTTACTCTGTATCTCTCCCCGTGCTGTCCCTGTCCCTGGGAGTGTTTGATGGGGGACAGTGTAGAGGGAGCTTTACTCTGTATCTCTCCCCGTGCGGTCCCTGTCCCTGGGAGTGTTTGATGGGGGACAGTGTAGAGGGAGCTTTACTCTGTATCTAACCCCGTGCTGTCCCTGTCCTGGGAGTGTTTGATGGGGGGACAGTGTAGAGGGAGCTTTACTCTGTATCTCTCCCCGTGCTGTCCCTGTCCCTGGGAGTGTTTGATGGGGGGACAGTGTAGAGGGAGCTTTACTCTGTATCTCTCCCCGTGCTGTCCCTGTCCCTGGGAGTGTTTGATGGGGGGACAGTGTAGAGGGAGCTTTACTCTGTATCTCTCCCCGTGCTGTCCCTGTCCCTGGGAGTGTTTGATGGGGGGACAGTGTAGAGGGAGCTTTACTCTGTATCTCTCCCCGTGCTGTCCCTGTCCCTGGGAGTGTTTGATGGGGGGACAGTGTAGAGGGAGCTTTACTCTGTATCTCTCCCCGTGCTGTCCCTGTCCCTGGGAGTGTTTGATGGGGGGGGACAGTGTAGAGGGAGCTTTACTCTGTATCTCTCCCCGTGCTGTCCCTGTCCCTGGGAGTGTTTGATGGGGGGGACAGTGTAGAGGGAGCTTTACTCTGTATCTCTCCCCGTGCTGTCCCTGTCCCTGGGAGTGTTTGATGGGGGGACAGTGTAGAGGGAGCTTTACTCTGTATCTCTCCCCGTGCGGTCCCTGTCCTGGGAGTGTTGATAACAGCCCGTTCTCTCTCTGGATCCTGCAGCATTCACTGTCTGACTCTGTCTGTGAACCATCACCAACTGAGACACCTCCCCTCTGCTGCTCTTTCTCTCTCTCTCCTCCTCGCTCTCTCTCTCCCTCCCTCTCGCTGGATCTCTCTCTGCCTCCCTCTCTCCTTCCCTCTCTCCCTCCGTCCCCCTCTCCCTCCCTCCCTCCGTCCCCCCTCTCCCTCCCTCCCTCCGTCCCCCTCTCCCTCCCTCTGGGTCTCTCTCTGCCTCCCTCTCTCCTTCCCTCTGTCCCTCTCTCCCTCTCTTTCGCTGGGTCTCTCTCTCTCTCCCTCGCTTTCGCAGGGTCGCTCTCTCTCCCTCTTCCTCCCTTTCTCCTTCCCTCTCTCCCTCCATTTCGCTGGGTCTCTCACTCTCTCTCTCTCTCGCTCTCTCTTTCTCCCTCTCTCCCTCCCTCCCTCTCTCTCTCCCTCCCTTTCACTGGGTCTCTCTCTCCCTCCCTCTCGCTGGGTTTCTCCCTCTCCCTCTCTCTCTCTCCCTCTCCCTCCCTCCCTCTCTCCCTCCCCCTCGCTGGGTCTCTCTCTCTCTCTCTCTCCCTCCCTCTCTCTCTCTCTCGGTCTCTCTCTCTCTCCCTCCCTCCCTCTCGCTGGGTCTCTCTCTCTCCCTCTCTCTCTCTCCCTCTCTCTCCCTCCCTCTCTCTCTCTCTCTCTCTCCCTCCCTCTCTCTCTCTCTCTCTCTCTCTCTCTCTCTCTCTCTCCCTCTCGCTGGGTCTCTCTCTCTCCCTCTCTCTCTCTCCCTCTCTCTCCCTCCCTCTCTCTCCCTCCCTCTCTCTCCCTCCCTCTCTCTCCCTCCCTCTCTCTCCCTCCCTCTCTCTCCCTCCCTCTCTCACTACCATCTATCTCCCTGTTACATTGCGAATACATCAGAAAATGACTGACTCCTCCCATCTCTCCCCTCCCCCTCCCTCCCCATCCCCCTCCCCCCTCCCCACAGCCTGCCCTCACTGACAGTGATGGGGGTGGGGAGCTGTGTCTGTGAATGTCTGAATGTGTGTGAGTCTAGAGCGCATCTGTCTGTGTGTGAGTGTGTGTGTGTGTCTGTGTGCACGTGTGTGTGTGTCTGTGTCTGTGAATGTATGTGTGTCTGTGTCTGCGTCTCTGTGTGTGAGTCTGTGTGTGTGAGTGTGTGTGTGTCTGTGTATGTGTGTGTGTGTTTATGTGTGTGTCTGTGTGTGTGGGTGTCGGTGTGTGTCAGTGTCTGTGAGTGTGTGTGTGGTTGTGTATGTGTGTCTGAGTGGGTGTGTGTGTGTGTGTGTGTGTGTGTCTGTGTATGTGAGTGTGTGTGTGTGAGTGTGTGTGTGCTGTGTCTGTGTGTCTCTGAGTGGGTGTGTGTGTGCCTGTGCATCTGTGGGTGCCTATGAATGTGTGCGTGTGTGTGTGTGTGAGAGAGAGAGAGAGAAACTGTGAAAGAGAGTGTGTGTGTGAGAGAGAGTGTGTGG
>NC_083438.1:23970774-24058274 GCF_020745735.1 Hemiscyllium ocellatum
TTACTGTCCCAGTGGAAAGCTGGGTCTTGCGAGCGATACAGGCAGCTCAGAGTTAACTAGCATAGACAGTAAATAATAGGGAAACACTGGCCAAAGAAAGAGAGGTCCAGGCGAAGGTGAGGGGGTCCACACACCCCCTGACTCACCGGTGGAAGATCATGTTGCCAGGTTGCTAGTGTTAAAGCTTTGATTGGCGTATCAGGCATGATCTACCGCTGTAAGGTGTGGAGAGTCGAGTTCTAACTCTGTCTTGCTGTCCTGAGAGCGTTCAAGCAGACTCAGAAAATATCTCTCTCTCTCTGTCTCTCTCTGTCTCCTCCCAAATCTCTTTTATAAGGACCGCTCGCTGACAAGAGATGATGCAATCCTGTTTTGGATTCCCACTGCCTTTTCAAAACAGGCCACAATGAGACAGCGTGTCAGGGGCTGGACGGTGAGGGGAGGAGGGGAGGGGGAGATGCTGGAGGAGTGGAGGATTGTGAATTATCCAGTCGGTTCCGAGGAGAGGAGTGAGGGGAGCATCCAGCCAATGGGGAGCTTGGGTGGTGACTACATCCAGCTTGGAGATGTTGGCAGGGACTGAGTTCTCTCACACCGCCCCCACCCCACCCCCCCCAACTCTCCAAGTGTGTTCCCCAGGGGGTGACACACAGTTCCCACACGATGAATACAAGAGTGAGATCATCCCACAGCCACTGCCTTCCTCCCAGAGAGCGAAACAAATCCAGCTCCTGGGCTAAACGTCAGGTCGGTTTCCTGTTTCTGAGGGGGGGTTGGAAGGGGGATGGGGGGGGGAGGGAGAGGGAGGGCCCAACATCACCAGCCCAGTCACCACTTAAAGGGGACGCAGCCCCAACATGGTCCACTCTTTCTAAACACAAATAGCTAACGACAGGGTCAGTGCTGAGGGAGTGCCGCACTGTCGGAGGGTCAGTGCTGAGGGAGTGGGCACTGTCGGAGGGTCAGTGCCGAGGGAGTGCCGCACTGTGGGAGGGTCAGTGCCGAGGGAGTGCCGCACTGTCGGAGGGTCAGTGCTGAGGGAGTGCCGCACTGTGGGAGGGTCAGTGCTGAGGGAGTGCAGCACTGTGGGAGGGTCAGTGCTGAGGGAGTGCCGCACTGTCGGAGGGTCAGTGCTGAGGGAGTGCCAGTGGGAGGGTCAGTGCTGAGGGAGTGCAGCACTGTGGGAGGGTCAGTGCTGAGGGAGTGCCTCACTGTCGGAGGGTCAGTGCTGAGGGAGTGGGCACTGTGGGAGGGTCAGTGCTGAGGGAGTGCCGCACTGTGGGAGGGTCAGTGCTGAGGGAGTGCCGCACTGTCGGAGGGTCAGTGCTGAGGGAGTGCCGCACTGTCGGAGGGTCAGTGCTGAGGGAGTGGGCACTGTCGGAGGGTCAGTGCTGAGGGAGTGGGCACTGTCGGAGGGTCAGTGCTGAGGGAGTGGGCACTGTCGGAGGGTCAGTGCTGAGGGAGTGGGCACTGTCGGAGGGTCAGTGCTGAGGGAGTGGGCACTGTGGGAGGGTCAGTGCTGAGGGAGTGGGCACTGTCGGAGGGTCAGTGCTGAGGGAGTGCCGCACTGTGGGAGGGTCAGTGCTGAGGGAGTGCCGCACTGTCGGAGGGTCAGTGCTGAGGGAGTGCCGCACTGTCGGAGGGTCAGTGCTGAGGGAGTGGGCACTGTCGGAGGGTCAGTGCTGAGGGAGTGGGCACTGTGGGAGGGTCAGTGCTGAGGGAGTGGGCACTGTGGGAGGGTCAGTGCTGAGGGAGTGGGCACTGTGAATTAATCCTGCCTATATTGAGCTGAAGGGGGTGACAATCAGAGTGGGGGACATACAGCCAGTCAGTCTCTCCCTGTGCCCCACCCCTGGCCATCAGTAATGATGGCGGGAGGGTGCAGGAGTGTGGTATCGGACAGGAAGGAGGGCGGCCTGTTGATCACTCCCGCGTGTGTGGTTGCTCCCTTTCACCCAGATCAGTGCCACATCGACAGCACAGAGCGGGCACAGGAGTGACCAAGCCCTCACCCCTTTGCAGGATGTCTGAGGGCATTTCCTGCCCAGCTCCTGCTGGCTGCGATCGAGGCCAGTGAACACGGAGACCGGGCTGGGAGCACAGGGAGGTCTCGCTGCCAAATGATGCAATCCCAGCCACAGGGAGCAGCAGGGAGATTCCAGCAGGAATTCTCGCTGTTCCCAGAGCATTGGGGAGCAGACTCACCGCTGGGTTCTCAAAGGGAGCTTTACTCTGTATCTAACCCCACACTGACCCTGTCCTGGGATGGGGGGACAGTGTAGAGGGAGCTTTACTCTGCATCTAACCCCATACGGACCCTGTCCTGGGATGGGGGACAGTGTAGAGGGAGCTTTACTCTGTATCTAATCCCATACTGTCCCTGTCCTGGGATGGGGGACAGTGTAGAGGGAGCTTTACTCTGTATCTAACCCCATACGGACCCTGTCCTGGGATGGGGGGACAGTGTAGAGGGAGCTTTACTCTGCATCTAACCCCATACTGTCCCTGTCCTGGGATGGGGGACAGTGTAGAGGGAGCTTTACTCTGTATCTAATCCCATACTGTCCCTGTCCTGGGAGTGTGTGATGGGGGGACAGTGTAGAGGGAGCTTTACTCTGTATCTAACCCCGTGCTGTCCCTGTCCTGGGAGTGTGTGATGGGGGGACAGTGTAGAGGGAGCTTTACTCTGTATCTAACCCGGGCTGTCCCTGTCCCTGGGAGTGTTTGATGGGGGAACAGTGTAGTGGAAGCTTTACTCTGTATCTAACCCCGTGCTGTCCCTGTCCTGGGAGTGTTTGATGGGGACAGTGTAGAGGGAGCTTTACACTGTATCTAACCCCGTACTGTCCCTATCCTGGGAGTGTTGGATGGGGGACAGTGTAGAGGGAGCTTTACTCTGTATCTAACCCCGTGCTGTCCCTGTCCTGGGAGTGTTTGATGGGGGACAGTGTAGAAGGAGCTTTACTCTGTATCTAACCCCGTGCTGTCCCTGTCCTGGGGGTGTTTGATGGGGGACAGTGTAGAGGGAGCTTTACTCTGTATCTAACCCCGTGCTGTCCCTGTCCTGGGGGTGTTTGATGGGGGACAGTGTAGAGGGAGCTTTACTCTGTATCTAATCCCATGCTGTCCCTGTCCTGGGGGTGTTTGATGAGGGACAGTGTAGAGGGAGCTTTACTCTGTATCTAACCCCGTGCTATCCCTGTCCTGGGAGTGTTTGATGGGGGGACAGTGTAGAGGGAGCTTTACCCTGTATCTAACCCCGTGCTGTCCCTGTCCTGGGGGTGTTTAATGGGGGGACAGTGTAGAGGGAGCTTTACTCTGTATCTAGCCCCGTGCTGTCCCTGTCCTGGGAGTGTGTGATGGGGGGACAGTGTAGAGGGAGCTTTACTCTGTATCTAACCCCGTGCTGTCCCTGTCCCTGGGAGTGTTTGATGGGGGACAGTGTAGAGGGAGCTTTACTCTGTATCTAATCCCATGCTGTCCCTGTCCTGGGAGTGTTTAATGGGGGGACAGTGTAGAGGGAGCTTTACTCTGTATCTAACCCCGTGCTGTCCCTGTCCTGGGATGGGGGACAGTGTTGAGGGAGCTTTACTCTGTATCTAACCCCGTGCTGTCCCTGTCCTGGGGAGTGTTTGATGGGGGGGACAGTGTAGAGGGAGCTTTACTCTGTATCTAACCCGTGCTGTCCCTGTCCTGGGAGTGTTTGATGGGGGACAGTGTAGAGGGAGCTTTACTCTGTATCTAACCCCGTGCTGTCCCTGTCCTGGGGGTGTTTGATGGGCGGGGGGACAGTTTTCGGGTTTTACACAGGGATGAGGAGGAATCGCTTGTCCCAGACGATCGTGTGCCTGTGGGAATCTGCGCGGTGAGACGTTCTGAGTCCATTTTGTGGCGGACGTGGAGGTTTCCCGTTTGCGAAGGGGAGTGAGCACGCCGGCCAGATGAAGGGCTTTCGCCCGAAACGTCGATCCTCCTGCTCCCCGCCTGCCGCACTGACCCCGCTGTGCTTTCCTCGCACCGCTCTCATCTGGACTCCAACCTCCGGTAACCTGCGCTCCCCACCTCTGTCAGACCAGCCACGATGGTGTCGGAGGGGCCGAACGGCCTCCTCTTGTCCCTCCGGATCTGACGCCCTTGCGCTGGAGTGGCTCCGACAAAGGCCTGGCGCGGTTCCGAGACCGAGGAACGTCCCTCAGCCTCCCCAGCCACGGCCTACCCGGAGCCATTCCGAAACGTGCTCCGGCCCAAGAGAAATCCTGCCTCCTTGGAGAGATGCCGATTTGAGGGATAGGGGCGGAGGCTGGTTGAGGGAGTGGGGGGTGGGGGGGAGCAGTTTAGATGGGACGCAGGGCGCCACAGGGACCCAAGGGTCTGTTTCCGTGCCATAAGACTCCATGACAAACTATCCTGATGAAGGAGGTAAGTCGTCTCGCTGAGCTGGGAGGTTCAGTTTTTGGACGTTCCCAGACAATGTTATCGGTGAGCCTCCGGTGAAATCCCGGTGTTATGACCCACTTTCTATTCTGGGATGGCTGAATGAAGCGAGACGTGTCACCTCAACCCTCACTCTCCTTTTCCCAGTGCCCCTCCAAACCGTTAAGCCCAATTCCACTTTCACAAAAACCATGGAGACTCTGCCCGATCCCATCCTGCTGTATCTCTCTCTCTCTCTCTCGATGGATTCTTGTACATTCCCTCTGACAAATGTGACCCCCTCCCACTGTGGTTTCAATATTTATGTGTTATCTATCTCTGGACGCCACACAGTTCCTCGTTCTAACTAACCCGAGCTGACCTCTGTTCCCTTTCGCCGCGTCAGGCCTTGGCTCAGTCTCAGCTCCCGACCTTTATCGAAAACCAACAGGTCACCAACACGGCTCCCCTCCACACACGGGCTGGGACCCATCGCTTCAGGGAAAATAACGGGGTGGACGGGCTGGGGCAAGGACGAAAGGAGTGGGACCCACCGCGTGGCACCCTTATCTTTACCAGGAGGATGCCAGGTATGGAGGGAAGGTCTTATGAGGAAAGGCTGAGGGACTTGAGGCTGTTTTCATTAGAGAGAAGGTTGAGAGGTGACTTAATATAAGATAATCAGAGGGTTCGGTAGGGTGAGAGCCTCTCTCCTCAGATGGTGATGGTTAGCACGAGGGACATCACTAAATTGAGTGGTGATAGGTATAGGGCAGAGGTCAAAGGTAGTTTCTTTACTCAGAGAGTAGGAGGAGCATGGAATGCACTGCCCGCAGCAGTAGACTCACCAATGGTCATTGGATAGGCATATGGTCTAGGTTGGATGGGGTTCAGATTGGCTCCACAGGTCAGGGTAACCTTATCCCTGATACACTCCCGGTCCCCTGGCACACACCCGGTCCCCTGGCACACACCAGGCCTCACCGGAAGGGGCTACGCAGTGGGCTATCACAGACAGATTACACCCCGATAAACGGTCAACGGGTAATCTCCCACAACATCACATCACGGGGGTGAGTGAGGGCGGACGGCACTGATATCACACACAGGAACGTCACACTCAGGCCTCACACTCACTGGGACCTCACTCTCACCGGGGCCTCATGCTCACCCTCACCAGGACGTCACACTCACTCTCACCGGGACGTCACCCTCACTCTCACCGGGGCCTCACACTCACCCTCACCGGGGTTTCACACTCACTCTCACCGGGACGTCACGCTCACTCTCACCGGGGCCTCACTCTCACTCTCACCGGGATGTCACCCTCACTCTCACTGGGGCCTCACGCTCACCCTCACCAGGACGTCACACTCACTCTCACCGGGGCCTCACACTCACTCTCACCAGGGCCTCACCCTCACTCTCACCGGGACGTCACCCTCACTCTCACCGGGGCCTCACACTCACTCTCACCGGGGCCTCACCCTCACCGGGGCGTCACGCTCACTCTCACCGGGGCCTCACTCTCACCGGGATGTCACGCTCACTCTCACCGGGACGTCACACTCACTCTCACCGGGACGTCACACTCACTCTCACCGGGATGTCACACTCACTCTCACTGGGACGTCACGCTCACCCTCACCGGGACGTCACACTCACACTCACCGGGACGTCACACTCACTCTCACCGGGGCCTCACCTTCACTCTCACCGGGACGTCACACTCACTCTCACCGGGATGTCACACTCACTCTCACTGGGACGTCACGCTCACCCTCACCGGGGCCTAACACTCACACTCACCGGGACGTCACCCTCACTCTCACCGGGACGTCACACTCACTCTCACCGGGACGTCACACTCACTCTCACCGGAACGTCACGCTCACTCTCACCGGGTCCTCACGCTCACCCTCACCGGGACGTCACACTCACTCTCACCGGGACGTCACGCTCACTCTCACCCAGAGTGGCCTACCTGGTTGAGAGTGAGCGTGAGAGGGGAGGGCGGGCGGAGTACTCACGTAGCTTCCTCCACTTTGGGTAGCAACTGTTCGGCTAAAAGTCTCTCTTTCATTTCGAAGGTGGTGGGGTCGATGAGACGGTCACAATCCAGTTCGGTCAACACCTTCTCGCCAATGGTCATTCCCATCATCCTCTTGTTCCTAATTCCAAACACCCAGAGTTACTTACACCCTCAGGGACAGCTCCCAGGGCCCAACAATGTCCGTACGGCACATCACAGCGGACTGCTTGGAGGAGGCAATCTACCCTGTTACATACAGAGTAAAGCTCCCTCTACACTGTCCCCCCATCAAACACTCCCAGGACAGGGACAGCACGGGGTTAGATACAGAGTAAAGCTCCCTCTACACTGTCCCCCATCAAACACTCCCAGGGACAGGGACAGCACAGGGTTAGATACAGAGTAAAGCTTCCTCTACACTGTCCCCCCCATCAAACACTCCCCAGGACAGGGACAGCACGGGGTTAGATACAGGGTAAAGCTCCCTCTACACTGTCCCCACATCAAACACTCCCAGGGACAGGCACAGCACGGGGTTAGATACAGAGTAAAGCTCCCTCTACACTGTCCCCCCATCAAACACTCCCAGGACAGGGACAGCACGGGGTTAGATACAGAGTAAAGCTCCCTCTACACTGTCCCCCCATCAAACACTCCCAGGGACAGGGATAGCACGGGGTTAGATACAGAGTAAAGCTCTCTCTACACTGTCTCCCATCAAACAATCCCAGGGACAGGGACAGCACGGGGTTAGATACAGAGTAAAGCTCCCTCTACACTGTCCCCCTATCAGACACTCCCAGGGACAGGGATAGCACGGGGTTAGATACAGAGTAAAGCTCCCTCTACACTGTCCCCCTATCAGACACTCCCAGGGACAGGGACAGCACGGGGTTAGATACAGAGTAAAGCTCCCTCTACACTGTCCCCCCATCAAACACTCCCAGGGACAGGGACAGCTGGGATAATCGGGGTTGCACTGTCAAGGGGAAAAGGGTCACATTCTCCAGAGAGCTGTCGCTGTCGCGATCACCTCGGCTGAGACCGCCGTGACCAGTGACCGTTTAACCAGAGGGGCTCAGCGAGGGGAGAGAGGGGGCAGGAGCTGACCCCACGATGTTGGCATCACTCTGTGTGCCAACACTCTACCCAGCTGGGTTATACTGACCCCCACCCCACCACCCCCACAGTCTGGAGCAGGGGGTTACGCAGCCCCGAGAGCGTCTGTTCTGACCTGAAATCTTCCAGCTGGTTGTATATCTCCAGGGCTGTGGCCTTCTGCATCCCCTTCACCACATTCTTCACACCGTCATCACACAGCAGGTCGGGACGGCACCGGTCTACAGCAAAGGCAGAGGCATTGCAGGTCAGAACAGGCAGGGAGGCCATACAGCCCCACACACGGGAACAGGCCACACAGCCCCACACACGGGAACAGGCCATACAGCCCCACACACGGGATCAGGCCATACAGCCCAGCACACGGGAACAGGCCACACTGCCCCACACACGGGAACAGGCCATACAGCCCCACACACGGGAACAGGCCACACAGCCCCACACACGGGAACAGGCCATACAGCCCCACACACGGGAACAGGCCACACAGCCCCGCACACGGGAACAGGCCATACAGCCCCACACACGGGAGCAGGCCATACAGCCCCACACACGGGAACAGGCCACACAGCCCAGCGCACGGGAACAGGCCATACAGCCCCACACACGGCAACAGGCCATACAGCCCCACACACGGGAACAGGCCACACAGCCCCACACACGGGAACAGGCCATACAGCCCCACACACGGGAACAGGCCACACAGCCCAGCACACGGGAACAGGCCATACAGCCCAGCACACGGGAACAGGCCACAAAGCCCCACACACAGGAACAGGCCACACAGCCCCACACACGGGAACAGGCCATACAGCCCAGCACACAGGAACAGGCCATACAGCCCAGCACACGGGAACAGGCCACACTGCCCCACACACGGGAACAGGCCATACAGCCCCACACACGGGAACAGGCCACACAGCCCCACACACGGGAACAGGCCATACAGCCCCACACACGGGAACAGGCCATACAGCCCCACACACGGGAACAGGCCACACAGACCCACACACGGGAACAGGCCACACAGCCCCACACACGGGAAAAGGCCATACAGCTACACACACGGGAACAGGCCACACAGCCCCACACACGGGAACAGGCCATACAGCCCCACACACGGGAACAGGCCACACAGCCCCACACACGGGAACAGGCCATACAGCCCAGCACACAGGAACAGGCCATACAGCCCAGCACACGGGAACAGGCCACACAGCCCCACACACGGGAAAAGGCCATACAGCTACACACACGGGAACAGGCCACACAGCCCCACACACGGGAACAGGCCATACAGCCCCACACACGGGAACAGGCCACACAGCCCCACACACGGGAACAGGCCATACAGCCCAGCACACAGGAACAGGCCATACAGCCCAGCACACGGGAACAGGCCACAAAGCCCCACACACGGGAACAGGCCATACAGCCCCACACACGGGAACAGGTCACACAGCCCCACACATGGGAACAGGCCATACAGCCCCACACACGGGAACAGTTCACACAGCCCCACACACGGGAACAGGCCATACAGCCCCACACACAGGAACAGGCCATACAGCCCCACACACGGGAACAGGCCATACAGCCCCACACACGGGAACATGCCATACAGCCCAGCACACGGGAACAGGCCATACAGCCCAGCACACGGGAACAGGCCATACAGCCCCACACACAGGAACAGGCCATACAGCCCCACACACGGGAACAGGCCATACAGCCCAGCACACGGGAACAGGCCATACAGATCCACACACAGGAACAGGCCACACAGCCCCACACACAGAAACAGGCCATACAGCCCCACACACAGAAACAGGCCATACAGCCCAGCACACAGGAACAGGCCATACAGCCCCACACACGGGAACAGGCCACACAGCCCCACACACGGGAACAGGCCATACAGCCCCACACACGGGAACAGGCCACACAGCCCCGCACACGGGAACAGGCCATACAGCCCCACACACGGGAGCAGGCCATACAGCCCCACACACGGGAACAGGCCACACAGCCCAGCGCACGGGAACAGGCCATACAGCCCCACACACGGCAACAGGCCATACAGCCCCACACACGGGAACAGGCCACACAGCCCCACACACGGGAACAGGCCATACAGCCCCACACACGGGAACAGGCCACACAGCCCAGCACACGGGAACAGGCCATACAGCCCAGCACACGGGAACAGGCCACAAAGCCCCACACACAGGAACAGGCCACACAGCCCCACACACGGGAACAGGCCATACAGCCCAGCACACAGGAACAGGCCATACAGCCCAGCACACGGGAACAGGCCACACTGCCCCACACACGGGAACAGGCCATACAGCCCCACACACGGGAACAGGCCACACAGCCCCACACACGGGAACAGGCCATACAGCCCCACACACGGGAACAGGCCATACAGCCCCACACACGGGAACAGGCCACACAGCCCCACACACGGGAACAGGCCACACAGCCCCACACACGGGAAAAGGCCATACAGCTACACACACGGGAACAGGCCACACAGCCCCACACACGGGAACAGGCCATACAGCCCCACACACGGGAACAGGCCACACAGCCCCACACACGGGAACAGGCCATACAGCCCAGCACACAGGAACAGGCCATACAGCCCAGCACACGGGAACAGGCCACAAAGCCCCACACACGGGAACAGGCCATACAGCCCCACACACGGGAACAGGTCACACAGCCCCACACATGGGAACAGGCCATACAGCCCCACACACGGGAACAGGCCACACAGCCCCACACACGGGAACAGGCCATACAGCCCCACACACAGGAACAGGCCATACAGCCCCACACACGGGAACAGGCCATACAGCCCCACACACGGGAACATGCCATACAGCCCAGCACACGGGAACAGGCCATACAGCCCAGCACACGGGAACAGGCCATACAGCCCCACACACAGGAACAGGCCATACAGCCCCACACACGGGAACAGGCCATACAGCCCAGCACACGGGAACAGGCCATACAGATCCACACACAGGAATAGGCCACACAGCCCCACACACAGAAACAGGCCATACAGCCCCACACACAGAAACAGGCCATACAGCCCAGCACACAGGAACAGGCCATACAGCCCCACACACAGGAACAGGCCATACAGTCCCACACACGGGAACAGGCCATACAGCCCCACACACGGGATCAGGCCATACAGCCCCACACACGGGAACAGGCCATACAGCCCAGCACACGGGAACAGTCCATACAGCCCCACACACGGGAACAGGCCATACAGCCCAGCACACGGGAACAGGCCATACAGCCCCACACACGGGAACGGACCATACAGCCCAGCACATGGGATCAGGCCATACAGCCCAGCACATGGGAACAGTCCATACATCCCCACACACGGGATCAGGCCATACAGCCCAGCACACGGGATCAGGCCATACAGCCCCACACACGGGATCAGGCCATACAGCCCAGCACGTGGGAACAGGCCACACAGCCCCACATACGGGAACAGGCCATACAGCCCCACACACAGGAACAGGCCATACAGATCCACACACAGGAACAGGCCACACAGCCCCACACACGGGAACAGGCCATACAGCCCCACACACGGGAACAGGCCATACAGATCCACACACGGGAACAGGCCACACAGATCCACACACAGGAACAGGCCACACAGCCCAGCACACGGAAACAGGCCATACAGCCCCACACATGGGAACAGGCCATACAGCCCCACACACGGGAACAGGCCATACAGCCCAGCGCACGGGAACAGGCCACACAGCCCCACACACAGGAACAGGCCATTCTGCCCCACACACGGGAACAGGCCATACTGCCCCACACACGGGAACAGGCCATACAGCCCCACACACGGGAACAGGCCATACAGCCCCACACACGGGAACAGGCCATACAACCCCACACACGGGAACAGGCCATACAGACCCACACACGGGAACAGGCCACACAGCCCCAGCACATGGGAACAGTCCATACAGACCCACACATGGGAACAGGCCATACAGCCCCACACACGGGAACAGGCCATACAGATCCACACACAGGAACAGGCCACACAGCCCCACACACGGGAACAGGCCACACAGATCCACACACAGGAACAGGCCACACAGCCCAGCACACGGAAACAGGCCATACAGCCCCACACATGGGAGCAGGCCACACAGCCCCACACACGGGAACAGGCCATACAGCCCAGCACACGGGAACAGGCCATACAGCCCAGCGCACGGGAACAGGCCACACTGCCCCACACATGGGAACAGGCCATAAAGCCCCACACACGGGAACAGGCCATACAGCCCAGCGCACGGGAACAGGCCACACAGCCCCACACACAGGAACAGGCCATTCTGCCCCACACACGGGAACAGGCCACACAGCCCCACAAACGGGAACAGGCCATACTGCCCCACACACGGGAACAGGCCATACAGCCCAACACACGGGAACAGGCCATACAGCCCCACACACGGGAACAGGCCATACAGCCCCACACACGGGAACAGGCCATACAGACCCACACACAGGAACAGGCCATACAGCCCCACACACGGGAACAGGCCATACAACCCCACACACGGGAACAGGCCATACAGACCCACACACGGGAACAGGCCACACAGCCCCAGCACATGGGAACAGTCCATACAGACCCACACATGGGAACTGGAGGCTATTCAGCCCATCACACAGGAACAGGTCATTCAGCCCATCACACCAATCTCACAGGAACAGAAGGAGGCCATTCAGCCTTACCAAGCCTGCTAGACGAAACGAAGGCCGTCAAATCCCCACAGAGCAGCTGCAGAGGTCCAGGAGGGACTTATACAAAACCCAGGGGTTTGTCACGGTGTCACCCAGGCACGGGGAGAGGAGGCCAGGTAACCACCACAGCCTGCCCCCATCACCTTGTGGCTGATCTATCTCTCAACTCCATCGTCCTGCCCCTGGCTCAGCGGAAAAATGGACTGACCTCAGCCCCAAACGTGCCGAGTCAAGTCCACAGTCTTTTGGAAAGGCCTGGGCTCTCGTTTTGACTTCCTGCCTATCCATATTCCTGACACATCTCGGCAACAATTTCTCTCTGCTGGATGTCTGAGCCATCTCGAACGTCCTGACTGGATCTCCCCCTTGAGCGTGCGAGCTGACGTCATCTCTGAAAGCTGTTCCCCCAGGTCAAATCTCTGCCCAGGAAGTGGCAGGGAGGGGGTGGGGGTGGTTGGGGGTGAGGGTGGGGGTCGGATAACCCTCTCCAAATCTCCCTTGTCAGGTCCCCTCCAGAGCCCCTACCTACTTCAAGAAGATCACCTTTCATTTGCCTAAACTCCCCTCAGTCCAGCTCCAAGTTATTGGAGTTTAAGACTAGCCTTTCACCAACCTCCCCGCCCACTCCCCCCTCCCCCCTCCACACACCTCACCCCCACCCCCTGGCCCCCAGAGCTCCTGAATGGGCCTGCGTGGTAATGATTCAGAGAGAAATCACGAACGGATCCCCGCGGACGTGAATCCCACTGGGCCTCCTGAAGCAGCACTCCCCGCTCACTCGGCCTAGCCCCGTGACAAAGCCTGGCTAGTAGTTAGGGGTCACAGAGCACGGAAACAGCCCCTTCGGTCTCGACAGGGAGACGGTGGGGAATCACAGAGTCGAGGGGGCGCTGCTGGGAAGTCGCGGCAGCTCAGGCAGCCTCCGAGAGGTGGGAAAATCGACGTTTCGGGCAAAAAAAAACACAACCCTTCGTCAGGGATGAGGCTGGTGGGGGGGAGCTCCAAACCTCATTCCTGATGAAGAGCAGACTGCCCGAAACGTCGATTCTCCCGCTCCCTCGGATGCTGCCTGACCTGCTGTGCTTTCCCAGCACTCCACCCTCGACGCTAACTCTCGGACTAACCTAGCCCCACTTGCTTGGTCCATATACCCCTGGAACTTTCCCTGTCCACGTACCTGTCTAAATGTTGTGAGTCTACCTGGGACCACCACTTCCTCTGGCAGTGCATACCACCTGTGACAAAGCTGGCCCCTCAGGTCACTTTCAGATATCCCCCTCAGGCCTAGTTTTCAGCTCCCACTCACCGGACGGGACTGACCTTCTCCACTGACCCTATTCACACGTGGCACCCCCACCGCCACCCTCCCGCACCCCCACATGATTTTATAAACACCCGTGCAGGTCACCCCTCACCCTCAGGGAGTGTCTGGGATGATCACATGTAGAAGGCGGTACTGTTGGCACCTCAGAGGCAGGAGGGCCGGGCAGCAGTCCCACCTGTTCCAGAGCTGTGTAGTAACATCGCAGGTGGCTCAGTGGGTTAGCACTGCTACCCCGCGGCACCAGGGAACTGGGTTCGATCCCCGACTCAGGAGACTGTCTGGAGTTTGCACGTTCTCCCCGTGTCTGTGTGGGTTTCCTCCGGGTGCTCCGGTTTCCTCCCACAGTCCGAAGATGTGCAGGTTAGGGTGGATTGGCCATGCTAAATTGTCCCATAGTGCCCAGGGATGTGCAGGTTAGGGTGGATTGGCCATGCTAAATTGTCCCATAGTGCCCAGGGATGTGCAGGTTAGGGTGGATTGGCCATGCTAAATTGTCCCATAGTGCCCAGGGATGTGCAGGTTAGGGTGGATTGGCCATGCTAAATTGTCCCATAGTGTTGGGTACATTAGTCAGCGGGAAATGAGTCATGTTGGGACAATTTGGAGGGTCGGTGTGGACTGGTTGGGCCTGTTTCCACTCTGGGGGGAATCTAATCGAAAAAACGTAGCTTAAAAAAAAAATCCCAGGTGAGGGAGACATG
This sequence comes from Hemiscyllium ocellatum, assembly GCF_020745735.1. NCBI lineage: Eukaryota > Metazoa > Chordata > Chondrichthyes > Orectolobiformes > Hemiscylliidae > Hemiscyllium > Hemiscyllium ocellatum. Next base: position 23,985,182 of record NC_083438.1, read on the forward strand.
CCTGAAAATTTCCCGGACAGTGATCACGGTTCCCCGCTCCGGCACGCCACCCCTACTTTTCCTGATCCTCAGCCCCCCCAAAGAGGAAACGCTGCATCAAATGCACTTACCCAGCTCAAAGGAAATATCATGCGGTACTGGGACCCTGAGGACCTGGAACGAAGACCAGAGAAGCACGATATCAAGACCATCCCTCACTACTGAAGGCAGGGGCGGTGGGGAGGTGAAGGGAGAAGGGGTGGCAGATGAGGTGGGGGTTGTATGGGATGTTGAAGGCAAGGGGGTGGGCAGAGGGAGGGATGGCAGGGTGGAACAGAGGGGGGGGCGCGGTTCGGGGGCAGCATCCCGCCCCCCCAGCAGCGAGGGTCAGCGCGGTCTGGGGTGACAGGGTCAGGGGTCGGGGTTCAAGAACAGGACAGAAGCCCAAGCAGAGAGGGCAGGAGGAGGGGGTGGGGAGAGGTGGTTGGTACAGGGAAGGCCCAGGCCTCTGGTGGCCTGGAGCTGACCTGGACTCTCCCAGCCCGCGGAGGGAGAGGCCATTCAGTCCCATCTGGACAGGAACAACCCAAAATTCCACTCCTCCGCTCCATCCCCGGCTCAGTCCTTTGTAGGGATTTCATTTCGTTTAAAATTCAGCACCAGCACAGGGAGAGATACAGAGTAAAGCTCCCTCTACACTGTCCCCCCATCAAACACTCCCAGGACAGGGACAGCACAGGGAGAGATACAGAGTAAAGCTCCCTCTACACTGTTCCCCCATCAAACACTCCCAGGACAGGGACAGCACAGGGAGAGATACAGAGTAAAGCTCCCTCTACACTGTTCCCCATCAAACACTCCCAGGACAGGGACAGCACAGGGAGAGATACAGAGTAAAGCTCCCTCTACACTGTCCCCCCATCAAACACTCCCAGGACAGGGACAGCACGGGGTTAGATACAGAGTAAAGCTCCCTCTACACTGTCCCCCCATCAAACACTCCCAGGGACAGGGACAGCACGGGGTTAGATACAGAGTAAAGCTCCCTCTACACTGCCCCCCATCAAACACTCCCAGGACAGGGACAGCACAGGGTTAGATACAGAGTAAAGCTCCCTCTACACTGTCCCTCCATCGCAGGACAGGGACAGCACGGGGTTAGATACAGAGTAAAGCTCCCTCTACATTGTCCCCCCATCAAACACTCCCAGGACAGGGACAGCACAGGGTTAGATACAGAGTAAAGCTCCCTCTACACTGTCCCCCCATCAAACACTCCCCAGGACAGGGACAGCACGGGGTTAGATACAGAGTAAAGCTCCCTCTACATTGTCCCCCCATCAAACACTCCCAGGACAGGGACAGCAAAGGGTTAGATACAGAGTAAAGCTCCCTCTACACTGTCCCCCCATCAAACACTCCCCAGGACAGGGGCAGCACGGGGTTAGATACAGAGTAAAGCTCCCTCTACACTGTCCCCCCATCAAACACTCCCAGGGACAGGGACAGCACGGGGTTAGATACAGAGTAAAGCTCCCTCTACACTGTCCCCCATCAAACACTCCCAGGACAGGGACAGCACAGGGTTAGATACAGAGTAAAGCTCCCTCTACACTGTCCCCCAATCCCTGGACAGGGACAGCACGGGGTTAGATACAGAGTAAAGCTCCCTCTACACTGTCTCCCCATCCCTGGACAGGGACAGCACGGGGTTAGATACAGAGTAAAGCTCCCTCTACACTGTCCCTCATCAAACACTCCCAGGACAGGGACAGCGCGTGGTTAGATACAGAGTAAAGCTCCCTCTACACTGTCCCTCATCAAACACTCCCAGGACAGGGACAGCACGGGGTTAGATACAGAGTAAAGCTCCCTCTACACTGTCCCCCCATCAAACACTCCCAGGACAGGGACAGCACAGGGTTAGGTACAGGATAAAGCTCCCTCTACACTGTCCCCCCATCAAACACTCCCAGGACAGGGACAGCACGGGGTTAGATACAGAGTAAAGCTCCCTCTACACTGTCCCCTCATCAAACACTCCCAGGACAGGGACAGCACACGGCTAGGTAAGGCTCCCTCCACAATGTTGTGAAGTGTTTCCTGAAGCTATGAGACGTGTGGCTCAGTGCGGTGTATCACAGGAGGGGTCTGGTGGCCGGGTGGTGGGTTGGAAAGGGGGGGGGTCAATGAATTCTGAGGTAAACCTACCGCCCCCCGGTCCAGAAAGGTATGAAAATAATCCACAAACATCCTGCGAGCGTCTTTGACGTTGGCTCTCTTAAACATCTCGCCATGGAGATAACACAACTGTCGAGAGAGCAGCAGTTAGACCCAGTAAACGCCCAACGCCAAGGACCCATCCAATTCCCAGAGCACGCTTCACAGACACACGCACACACACGTGATGATTAAATCACCAATCCCAGCGTGGGGTCTGATTTACTCTCCCCCAGATAAACCCCACCAACAGATTCCCACCGTCAATACCCACCGGAAACTCCAAACTTCCCTCTCAACATTCGCCTCAGCCAAACCTCCCTGACCTTCACCTCCCTCTACTGTCGGTCACTGTCCCCACACCTCCCAGACAGGCACCCCGGCACTGAATAGCCACACTCAGACCATCCCAACACATCTCCGCCAGCACCACGCCCGTCCTCCGGCACCACGCCCGTCCTCCGGCACCACGCCCTTCCTCCGGCACCATGCCCTTCATCCGGCACCACACCCTTCATCCGGCACCACGCCCTTCCGCCAGCAACACGCCCTTCCTCCGGCAACACGCCCTTCATCCGGCACCACGCCCTTCCGCCAGCAACACGCCCGTCCTCCGGCACCACGCCCGTCCTCCGGCACCACACCCTTCATCCGGCACCACGCCCTTCATCCGGCACCACACCCTTCATCCGGCACCACGCCCTTCATCCGGCACCACGCCCTTCCTCCGGCACCACGCGCTTCCTCCGGCACCACGCCCTTCCTCCGGCACCATGCCCTTCATCCGGCACCACACCCTTCATCCGGCACCACGCCCTTCATCCGGCACCACACCCTTCCTCCGGCACCACACCCTTCCTCCGGCACCACGCCCTTCCTCCGGCACCACACCCTTCCGCCGGCAACACGCCCTTCCTCCGGCACCACGCCCTTCATCCGGCACCACGCCCTTCCTCCGGCACCACGCCCTTCCTCCGGCACCACACCCTTCCGCCAGCAACACGCCCTTCCTCCGGCACCACGCGCTTCCTCCGGCACCACACCCTTCCGCCAGCAACACGCCCTTCCTCCGGCACCACGCGCTTCCTCCGGCACCACACCCTTCCGCCAGCAACACGCCCTTCATCCGGCACCACGCCCTTCCGCCGGCAACACGCCCTTCCTCCGGCACCACGCCCTTCCTCCGGCAACACGCCCTTCATCCAGCACCACGCCCTTCCGCCGGCAACACGCCCTTCCTCCGGCAACACGCCCTTCATCCAGCACCACGCCCTTCCGCCGGCAACACGCCCTTCCTCCGGCACCACGCCCTTCCTCCGGCAACACGCCCTTCATCCAGCACCACGCCCTTCCGCCGGCAACACGCCCTTCCTCCGGCAACACGCCCTTCATCCAGCACCACGCCCTTCCTCCGGCACCACGCCCTTCCTCCGGCAACACGCCCTTCCTCCGGCAACACGCCCTTCCTCCGGCACCACGCCCTTCATCCAGCACCACGCCCTTCCTCCGGCACCACGCCCTTCCTCCGGCACCACGCCCTTCCGCCGGCAACACGCCCTTCCTCCGGCACCACGCCCTTCCGCCGGCAACACGCCCTTCCTCCGGCACCACGCCCTACCTCCGGCAACACGCCCTTCCTCCGGCAACACGCCCTTCCTCCGGCAACACGCCCTTCCTCCGGCACCACGCCCTTCCTCCGGCAACACGCCCTTCCTCCGGCAACACGCCCTTCCTCCGGCAACACGCCCTTCATCCGGCACCACGCCCTTCCTCCGGCACCACGCCCTTCCTCCGGCAACACGCCCTTCATCCAGCACCACGCCCTTCATCCAGCACCACGCCCTTCCTCCGGCACCACGCCCTTCCTCCGGCAACACGCCCTTCCTCTGGCACCACGCCCTTCCGCCGGCAACACGCCCTTCCTCCGGCACCACGCCCTTCCGCCGGCAACACGCCCTTCATCCAGCACCACGCCCTTCATCCAGCACCACGCCCTTCCTCCGGCAACACGCCCTTCCTCCGGCAACACGCCCTTCCTCTGGCACCACGCCCTTCCGCCGGCAACACGCCCTTCCTCCGGCACCACGCCCTTCCGCCGGCAACACGCCCTTCCTCCGGCACCACACGCTTCCTCCGGCACCACGCCCTTCCTCTGGCACCACGCCCTTCCGCCGGCAACACGCCCTTCCTCCGGCACCACGCCCTTCCGCCAGCAACACGCCCTTCCTCCGGCACCACGCGCTTCCTCCGGCACCACACCCTTCCGCCAGCAACACGCCCTTCATCCAGCACCACGCCCTTCCGCCGGCAACACGCCCTTCCTCCGGCAACACGCCCTTCATCCAGCACCACGCCCTTCCTCCGGCACCACGCCCTTCCTCCGGCAACACGCCCTTCCTCTGGCACCACGCCCTTCCGCCGGCAACACGCCCTTCCTCCGGCACCACGCCCTTCCGCCGGCAACACGCCCTTCCTCCGGCACCACACGCTTCCTCCGGCACCACGCCCTTCCTCTGGCACCACGCCCTTCCGCCGGCAACACGCCCTTCCTCCGGCACCACACGCTTCCGCCGGCAACACGCCCTTCCTCCGGCACCACACGCTTCCTCTGGCACCACGCCCTTCCTCCGGCACCACACCCTTCCGCCAGCAACACGCCCTTCCTCCGGCACCACGCGCTTCCTCCGGCACCACACCCTTCCGCCAGCAACACGCCCTTCATCCAGCACCACGCCCTTCCGCCGGCAACACGCCCTTCATCCAGCACCACGCCCTTCCGCCGGCAACACGCCCTTCCTCCGGCACCACGCCCTTCCTCCGGCAACACGCCCTTCCTCCGGCACCACGCCCTTCCGCCGGCAACACGCCCTTCCTCCGGCACCACACGCTTCCTCCGGCAACACGCCCTTCCTCTGGCACCACGCCCTTCCTCCGGCAACACGCCCTTCCGCCGGCAACACGCCCTTCCTCCGGCACCACGCCCTTCCTCCGGCAACACGCCCTTCCTCCGGCACCACGCCCTTCCGCCGGCAACACGCCCTTCCTCCGGCACCACACGCTTCCTCCGGCAACACGCCCTTCCTCTGGCACCACGCCCTTCCTCCGGCACCACGCCCTTCCTCCGGCACCACGCCCTTCCTCTGGCACCACGCCCTTCCTCCGGCACCACGCCCTTCATCCGGCACCACGCCCTTCCTCCGGCACCACGCCCTTCCTCCGGCAACACGCCCTTCCTCCGGCACCACGCCCTTCCGCCGGCAACACGCCCTTCCTCCGGCACCACGCCCTTCCTCCGGCAACACGCCCTTCCTCCGGCACCACGCCCTTCCGCCGGCAACACGCCCTTCCTCCGGCACCACGCCCTTCCTCCGGCAACACGCCCTTCCTCCGGCACCACGCCCTTCCGCCGGCAACACGCCCTTCCTCCGGCAACACGCCCTTCCTCCGGCACCACGCCCTTCATCCGGCACCACACGCTTCCTCAATGACCCAGCCTCGGGATACAGCCCATTGACATCTGAGATACACCACCCCCCCTCAAACACCCCTCCCTCAGACACACTCCCTCAAACACCCCTCCCTCAGACACACTCCCCCCTCAAACACCCCTCCCTCAGACACACTCCCTCAAACACCCCTCCCTCAGACACACTCCCCCCTCAAACACCCCTCCCTCAGACACACTCCCTCAAACACCCCTCGCTCAGACACACTCCCTCAGACACACTCCCCCCTCAAACACCCCTCCCTCAGACACACTCCCTCAAACACCCCTCCCTCAGACACACTCCCTCAGACACCCCTCCCTCAGACACACACTCCCCCCTCAAACACCTCTCCCTCAGACACAGACCCCTCAAACACCCCTCCCTGAGACACACTCCCCCCTCAAACACCCCTCCCTCAGACACACTCCCCCCTCAAACACCCCTCCCTCAGACACACTCCCTCAAACACCCCTCCCTCAGACACACACTCCCCCCTCAAACACCCCTCCCTCAGACACACTCCCTCAAACACCCCTCCCTCAGACACACTCCCCCCTCAAACACCCCTCCCTCAGACACACTCCCTCAAACACCCCTCCCTCAGACACACTCCCCCCTCAAACACCCCTCCCTCAGACACACTCCCTCAAACACCCCTCCCTCAGACACACTCCTCCCTCAAACACCCCTCCTTCAGACACACTCCCCCCTCAAACACCCCTCCCTCAGACACACTCCCCCCTCAAACACCCCTCCCTCAGACACACTCCCTCAAACACCCCTCCCTCAGACACACTCCCTCAAACACCCCTCCTTCAGACACACTCCCCCCTCAAACACCCCTCCCTCAGACACACTCCCCCCTCAAACCCTCCTCCCTCAGACACACTCCCCCCTCAAACACCTCTCCCTCAGACACACTCCCCCCTCAAACACCCCTCCCTGAGACACACTCCCCCCTCAAACACCCCTCCTTCAGACACACTCCCCCCTCAAACACCTCTCCCTCAGACACACTCCCCCCTCAAACACCCCTCCCTCAGACACACACCCCCTCAAACACCCCTCCTTCAGACACACTCCCCCCTCAAACCCTCCTCCCTCAGACACACACTCCCCCCTCAAACACCCCTCCCTCAGACACACTCCCCCCTCAAACCCTCCTCCCTCAGACACACTCCCCCCTCAAACACCCCTCCCTCAGACACACTCCCCCCTCAAACACCTCTCCCTCAGACACAGACCCCTCAAACACCCCTTCCTCAGACACACTCCCCCCTCAAACACCTCTCCCTCAGACACAGACCCCTCAAACACCCCTCCCTGAGACACACTCCCCCCTCAAACACCTCTCCCTCAGACACACTCCCCCCTCAAACACCCCTCCCTCAGACACACACCCCCAAACACCCCTCCTTCAGACACACTCCCCCCTCAAACACCTCTCCCTCAGACACACTCCCCCCTCAAACACCCCTCCCTCAGACACACTCCCCCCTCAAACACCCCTCCTTCAGACACACTCCCCCCTCAAACACCTCTCCCTCAGACACACTCCCCCCTCAAACACCCCTCCCTCAGACACACACCCCCTCAAACACCCCTCCTTCAGACACACTCCCCCCTCAAACACCCCTTCCTCAGACACACTCACCCCTCAAACCCTCCTCCCTCAGACACACACTCCCCCCTCAAACACTCCGCCCTCAGACACGTTCCTCCTGAAACACCCCTCCCTCAGACACACCCCCTTCAAACACCCCTCCCTCAGACACACTTAGGGTGGGGGGGTGTATGCCGAAGATGTGGCACTCACCACGTAAGAAGCGTCAAACTGCAGGATGACGTGATGGAGGAAGATAATCAGGTAGGTAGGCCGGTCCTTCAGCAACTCAATGCACTGGAAGTGACTGCAGTTGTCGTCCACGTTCTGAGGGGAAGGAGGGGTGGGGGGCAAGAAAAGTGGGCGTTAGGCAGGGGGCCCACAGACTGACAATCGGCCTGCATTGGTATGGCACCTGTCACCCAACAAAGCGTATGCTCCCGCCAACACCACCCCAGCGGACGGCCCAAGTGTGTCTGCCCACCCACACCTCTCATAACGTGGTCCGCCTCAATCCCATCCTGTATGATCTGCCATGACGGTATGGAATGGTGGCTCATTGGGTTAGCGCTGCTGCCTCACGGCGCCAGCGACGCGGGGTCAAAACCAGCCTCAGGGGCGACTGTCTGTGTGGAGTTTGCACGTTCTCCCCGTGTCTGTGTGGTTTCCCTCTGGGTGCTCCGGTTTCCTCCCACAGTCCAAAGATGTGCAGGTTCGGGTGGATTGGCCATGCACATCCCTGGACACTATGGGACAATTTAGCATGGGTTTATTGTGTCGGTCAGATTGGAGACCCTCATGATGCCGGGTTGGAGATAAATTCGGGAGAGTGAAACATTATGCACCACCCCCCCACCCCCCCTCCCCGCAAAACCTCGGGTACCGACCTCCGAGAGGGGGCGGTGGGGGAAGTGTTGACCACTCCTGCTGTGAGAGGGTCCCCTCTGCCAGCCACTCACCGGATCGATGTCATTCTCGAATTCCTCGTCCTCCGCTCCGATGATCAACATGGCGGGGTTGTTGGCTCCATGCGCCCTCCCGAACGGCAAACGCTGAAACGAGAACCAGGCACCGCATCAGCGCGCAAAACCACCGCCGCGTTCGTTCAGGACAAACGGAGACAGACCGCACTCTAAAGGCAGCCCCAACCGCTCTCGGGCTCCAGGGAAGGCTGCACGAGGTGTGGCCATCCTCAGAGTCCAACACGTTCCACACTGGTGTACGGAGACCGAGAGCAGGAATCCCCGGGCTAGGGGAGTGGGCACAACGGGACAGAGACACAGAGGGCAGTGACCGGGGAAAGAGGGGGCAAGGAACAGGCAAGAGGGAGAGGGAGAGAGGGAGCAGGGAGGGAGAGAGAGGGGGAGAAGGGAAGGGGAGAGAGAGGGAGCAGGGAAGGGGGGGATAGAGAGGGGGAGCAGGGAGGGAAAGAGAGGGAGCAGGGAGGGGGATAGAGAAGGAGCAGGGAGGGGGAGAGAAGGAGCAGGGAGCGAGAGAGATGGAGCAGGGAGGGGGAGAGACAGTGAGCAGGGTTGGGGGAGTGAGAGCGAGAGAGGGGGAGAGAGCAGGGAGAGGGAGAGGGAGAGAGAGCAGGGAGGGGTGCAGAGAGGGAGAGCAGGGAGGGGGAGAGAGAGGGAGCAGGGAGGGGGAGAGAGGGAGGAGGGAGGGGGGGAGAGAGGGAGGAGGGAGGGGGGAGAGAGAGGGAGCAGGGAGGGGGAGATAGAGGGAGAGAGCAGGGAGGGGGAGAGAAAGGGAGCAGGGAGGGGGAGAGAGGGAACGAGGGGGTGAGAGAGAGGGGGAGCAGGGAGGGGGAGAGAGAGGGAGTAGGGAGGGGGAGAGAGGGAGAGAGCATGGAGGGGGGGAGAGGGGTGAGCAGGGAGGGGGAGCAGGGAGAGGGAGAGGGGGGGAGCAGGGAGAGGGAGAGAGAGGGGAGCAGGGAGAGGGAGAGAGAGAGAGCAGGGAGAGGGAGAGAGAGAGGAGCAGGGAGAGGGAGAGAGAGAGGAGCAGGGAGAGGGAGAGAGAGAGGAGCAGGGAGAGGGAGAGAGAGAGGAGCAGGGAGAGGGAGAGAGAGAGGAGCAGGGAGAGGGAGAGAGAGAGGAGCAGGGAGAGGGAGAGAGAGAGGAGCAGGGAGAGGGAGAGAGCGGGAGCAGGGAGAGGGAGAGAGAGAGGAGCAGGGAGAGGGAGAGAGAGAGGAGCAGGGAGAGGGAGAGAGCGGGAGCAGGGAGAGGGAGAGAGAGAGGAGCAGGGAGAGGGAGAGAGAGAGGAGCAGGGAGAGGGAGAGAGAGAGGAGCAGGGAGAGGGAGAGAGAGAGGAGCAGGGAGAGGGAGAGAGAGAGGAGCAGGGAGAGGGAGAGAGAGAGGAGCAGGGAGAGGGAGAGAGCGGGAGCAGGGAGAGGGAGAGAGAGAGGAGCAGGGAGAGGGAGAGAGAGAGGAGCAGGGAGAGGGAGAGAGAGAGGAGCAGGGAGAGGGAGAGAGAGAGGAGCAGGGAGAGGGAGAGAGAGAGAGAGAGCAGGGAGAGGGAGAGAGAGAGGAGCAGGGAGAGGGAGAGAGCGGGAGCAGGGAGAGGGAGAGAGAGAGGAGCAGGGAGAGGGAGAGAGAGAGGAGCAGGGAGAGGGAGAGTAGGAAAGGGGAGAGAGAGTGTGGGGGGGCGGGGCGCGGGCGAGACCAGGAAGGGACAGTGTGGAGGGGAGAGGGGGGAAGACCAGGGAGGGGGAGAGAGGGGGTGGGGGGGTGGGGGGCGCAAACCACGGAGGGGGGGGAGGGGGGGCGAGCGAGGGGAAGACCAAGGAGGGGGAGGGAAGGTGGAGACCAGGGAGGGGGAGAGAGGGGGGAAGACCAGGGAGGGAGAGACCAGGGAGGGAGAGAGAGAGAGAGGGGCGGGGGGGGGACCAGGAGGGGGGAGACCAGGGACAGAGAGAGAGTGGGGGGGGGGTGGTAGACCAGGGAGGGAGGGAGAGAGAGAGAGAGGGAGAGGGGGAGAGCAAGGAGGGGGCAGACCAGGGAGGGAGAGTGGGAGAGGATCCGGGAGGAAGAGAAATAGGGGAAGACTTGGGGGAAGGTGGTAAAGGGGAGATGGAGGGGGAGACTAAGGAGGGGGAGAGAGAGGGGGGTACCAGGAGACGGATGAGCTTTGGAGACTGGGGCAAGCAGAGGGAGAGATGGGAAATCGAGAGAGAGAGAGAAGAGAGCAACACGATGAGGGACAGGTGGAGTAGCGATGCAGAGGGGAAGAGCAAACGGACAGGGGGAGAGAGAGAGAGAGAGAGGGGGGACAGGGGCAGGAGAGAGGAAAGGGAGATGGGGGACTGAGAGATTGGAGAGCTGCAGCAGAGAGGTGGGACACAACAGGAAGGGCACGGGGACGGGGGGAGAGAGACCAGAGACAGGAGGCGCGAGTGAATGCAACTGGGAGGAGGGAACGTAGACAGGAGGGGAGATGTTCGAGAGGTGGAGGAGGAGGAGAGACAGAAGTGGGGAGAGAGAGAGAGAGAGAAAGGGACAGGGATGGAGGGTTTGATGAGTTAGAGATGGAGGCAGAGGGATTGCAGTAAAGGGTGAAGGTGGTTGGAGGAGGATAGAGGGAGGGAGGAAGACACATGGAAGAAATAACGCCTGAAATAGGAAACAGTCTGTTCACTGTGATCATGTATGAACCGTGACCCCCTCCATCACTCGGTACTGCCATTCTGTCCATCAGACTTCTACTAGCCCTGACCTATTCACTCCCTTGGCTCTTTCACCAGGACTCTCATTTCATCCCATTATTTCCCCAGTTCCCTTTAAAATTGCGTTTGGAAGGGCTGGCGAGGTGCCTTTTCCCCTCGGTCTTTACAAATCTCCTCTGCCTCCCCAACCAAGCCGTTCTGGCGATGAACGTAAATTGACACAAAAGGCACAACGCCCAACCTTGCGGGAAGTCCCGAAATAAAGCCCAGAAAACGCTGGAGGCAGCCAGCAGACGCGGCAGCTCCTGCACAGGGAAGCCCCAGCTCTGCCAATGGTGGTCAGCCGAAACCCAAACAGAAACAGCTGGAGAAACTTGGCAGTTATCGAAGAGTGTGGGGCTGGAAAAGCACAGGCTGGTCAGGCAGCACCAGAGGGGCAGGAGAGTCGATGTTTCGGGCAGGAGCCCTTCATCAGCTGACTGGCTGCGTCTTCTCAGCATCACCCCCTTCAACAGCTTCAGAAAATACTCACAAGGTTGTTGCCAGGGTTGGAGGGTTGGAGCTACAGGGAGAGGCTGAACAGGCTGGGGCTGTTTTCCCTGGAGCGTCGGAGGCTGAGGGGTGACCTTATAGAGGTTTATAAAATCATGAGGGGCATGGATAGGATAAATAGACAATGTCTCTTCCCTGGGGTCGGGGAGTCCAGAACTAGAGGGGCATAGGTTTCGGGTGAGAGGGGAAAGATATAAAAGAGACAGAAGGGATAACATTTTCACGCAGAGGGTGGTACGTGTATGGAATGAGCTGCCAGAGGAAGTGATGGAGGCTGGGACAATTGGAACATTTAAAAGACATCTGGATGGGTATCAGAACAGGAAGGGTTTGGAGAGATATGGGCCGGGTGCTGGCAAATTGGGTTGGGGGATATCTGGCCGGCATATGACCGAAGGGTCTGTTTCCTGTGTTGTACCCTCTCTGTGACCCTGATCTGCAGCGCTGACATGCTCCGGTGGCCGCACCAGTTCAGAACAGTGGGCGAGAGTATCAGAGTGTGGTTAATATCTGTGCAGATGACACCTCAAATGGCTGGTACAGTCGACAGTGGAGAAGGTAATCTAAGATGACAAAGAGATCTTCAACAGTTGGGCTGAGGGGTGGCAAATGGAGCTAGATTTGGATAAATGAGAGGTATCGCGTTTTTGTGAAACTAACTTCGACAGTGAATGGTCGGGACTTTGATAGTGCTGTCGGACAGACACTTAGGGGTCCAGATATACTTCCTTGAAAGTGGCATCATAGGGAGGCAGGGTGGTAAAAGGGGGCATTTAACGCGCTTGGTCAGAGCACTGGGTAGAGGCATTGAGCTGGTACAGGACGTTGGTGAGGCCACTTTTGGAGTACTGTGTAGAGTTCTGGTCGCCCTGCAGATGGAAGGAGATGGGTAAATTGGGGAGGGTTTACCCAGGGTATTGCCAGGCCTGGAGAGTTTGAGCTATCAGGAGAGGCCGACGCGCTTTTCGCTGGAGGGTAGGAGGTTGAGGGCGGGGTGACCATGTGGAGGTTTATACAATCACGAGGGACATAGATAAGGTAAATAGCAGAGATATTTTCCCTTGTGTAGGGGACTTCAAATCACAGGGTGGCAGAGTATCTCAGTGGGTTAGCACTGCTGACTCACAGCATCAGGGACCCAGGTTCGATTCCAGCCTCGGGGGTGACTGTCTGTGTGGTGTTTGCACATTCTCCCCGTGTCTACGTGGGTTTCCTCCGGGTGCTCCGGTTTCCTCCCACAGTCCAAAGATGTACAGGTTAGGGTGGATTGGCCATGCTAAATTGTCCCATAGTGCCCAGGGATGTGCAGGTTAGGGTGGATTGGCCATGCTAAATTGTCCCATAGTGCCCAGGGATGTGCAGGTTAGGGTGGATTGGCCATGCTAAATTGTCCCATAGTGCCCAGGGATGTGCAAGTTAGGGTGGATTGGCCATGCTAAATTGTCCCATAGTGCCCAGGGATGTGCAGGTTAGGGTGGATTGGCCATGCTAAATTGTCCCATAGTGCCCAGGGATGTGCAGGTTAGGGTGGATTGGCCATGCTAAATTGTCCCATAGTGCCCAGGGATGTGCAAGTTAGGGTGGATTGGCCATGCTAAATTGTCCCATAGTGCCCAGGGATGTGCAGGTTAGGGTGGATTGGCCATGCTAAATTGTCCCATAGTGCCCAGGGATGTGCAGTTTAGGGTGGATTGGCCATGCTAAATTGTCCCATAGTGCCCAGGGATGTACAGGTTAGGGTGGATTGGCCATGCTAAATTGTCCCATAGTGCCCAGGGATGTACAGGTTAGGGTGGATTGGCCATGCTAAATTGTCCCATAGTGCCCAGGGATGTGCAGGTTAGGGTGGATTGGCCATGCTAAATTGTCCCATAGTGCCCAGGGATGTGTTAGTTATGAATAAGGGCAGAGTAATAGGGGAGGGGAATGGGTCTGGGTGGATACCCTTCAGGGGGTCAGTGCCGACTTGTTGGGCCTGTTTCCACCCTGCCGGGAGTCTACGATCTATTCTATGAGCCGGTTCAAACCCACCTCCTCCCCGCGTGGCGAAATCTGGATTGAAATTTAAAAATCTGAATTGGAGAGTGAAATGATGGGAGCGAAACTCATCTCAACGTCAGGAAACCCCCAGCCTGAATTGCCGATGTCCTTGAGTGAGGGAAATGTCTCACGCCTATCCAGTCTGGTCAATGTAGAACACAGATGCGGAGTGAACAAGGAGGGGTGCTGTAAAAGCACAGCATCCAGGGAGCAGGAGAGTCCACCTTTCCAAGCAGAATCCCTTCATCAGGGATATGGAGGACCTATGCCCGAAACGTCGATTCTCCTGCTCCCTGGATGTGGTGTTTTTCCAGCACCGCCCTCTCGACTCTCCAGCTTCCTGGAATCCTCACTTCCTCTTTCAGGGAAACTCATTCAACTTCTTAACTCTCCTCTGGGGGCTGAGGGGATGGGTGAGGAAGGGACGAAGGGGCAGGAAGAGCTCAGCACGGTCTTAACCTCCACCACCACCAGATGAAGGAGCAGCGCTCCGAAAGCTAGCGCTTCCAAATAAACCTGTCGGACTCTAACCCGGCGTTGTGTGAGTTTTAACTTGGCCCACCCTGGCTCCTCCCAGTCCCGTGCAGAGGGAGGGGGGTTTGGGACCGGACTTGCCACCCAGCTGCTGCCAGACCCACTGAGTTCCTCCAGCGCTCCCAACTCCTGGAAGATAAGAGAGGCAGGCGGAGCCAGCTGGAGAGGGCGCCGCGCGAGGGGTGGGTGGGGATTACTCACTGCGTCGCTTCCATCGTCCAGGTCCATGGCTACCGAAGGCTTCTGGGCACCCCCTGGGCGCGAGGGCTCTTCCCCGTTCCTGCTGGGCTGGGCACTCAACTCCGGTTGGCGAGCCTGCGGGGAGACAGTAGGGGTGAACACATGCAAGGGGAGCCACTTCCTGTTCGCGCAACATCGAGTCAGGCTGGGGGGGGAGAGGGGTCCATCGTTCCCCCACCCCACACCCCCTCCAACATTGTCCCCCCCCCCACTTCTCATGTAGACTCATCGGACAAACACAGCGCAGTACCGCGTCCTCTGGACAGGCCCCATGCTCCCTCCTCTCTCCCCTCATACAACCCCACCACCAATATCCCCCCATTCCCCCCTCACACCCATTTCCTCCTCACACCCCCTATTCCCCCCTCAGAGACAGACACAAACACACACACAGATACACACACACTCACAGACAGACACACACACACACAGACACACACACATACAGACAGACACACAGACAGACACACATACACACGCACAGACACACAGACACACACGCACAGACACAGACACACACAGACACACACAACACACACACAGACACACACAGACGCACACGCACAGACACACACACGCACAGACACACACACAGACACACACAACACACACACACAGACCGACACACACAGACGCACACACGCACAGACACACAGACAGACAGACAGACACACAGACACACACAACACACACACACAGACAGACACACACAGACGCACACGCACAGACAGACACACACACAGACACACACACACAGACAGACAGACACACACACACACACACACAGCAGCGACCATGGTGAGGTTACACAGGGACACCACCCACAGTGCACCCTTGCAGAGTGTAACAAGCTTCTTCACGCATCTCACACCGATATCTGTCTGTTGCCCTCACGCACAAACAGCGCGAGACCCCTCAGTGTGTCCTATCTCACACCCGTGTGCTGTGCAAAAGCCCACCCGCGTAGCACACACGCCACAAACAGATTTCAACACATGTCTCAGCCTCACACGGACTGATACTCATCTGTATCCCATTGCCACAGCAACAGATATCCACCCATAAGTGCACATACACACACGGGCCTAGACTCAGGTGTATCTCACTCTTACACTGACATATCGGGCTGTATCTCACTCTCACATTGACTGCCACCCACCCATATCTCACTCACATTTATAGATACTCACCCATATCCTACCCACATGACCAATATTCACCCATATCTCACTCACATTTACATACACTCACCCATATCCTACCCACATAACCAATATTCACCCATATCTCACTCACGTTTATAGATACTCACCCATATCCTACCCACATAACCAATATTCACCCATATCACACTCACATTTACATACACTCACCCATATCCTACCCACATGACCAATATTCACCCATATCTCACTCACGTTTATAGATACTCACCCATATCCTACCCACATAACCAATATTCACCCATATCTCACTCACATTTATAGACACTCACCCATATCCTACCCACATGACCAATATTCACCCATATCTCACTCACATTTATAGATACTCACCCATATCCTACCCACATGACCAATATTCACCCATATCACACTCACACACACAGTGACTGTCATCCATTCGGATGTCACGCACTCACTCGACTATATCGACCTCACTCTCATACTGACCGAGAGTGATCCATTTCCTGCCCTCACACAGACCAGTATCTCACGTCTTTTACATTGGTCAGTATCCACTCGTATATGTGCAACAATACATGGGTTTACCAGGCAGAGTGAATGGATACATGTTACCGTGCAGAATTCCTGTGTACTCAGGGTGAGGGTTAATGAAGTCAAGAGCATGGATGGCTGGACAGGATTCCCAGTGTACTCAGGGTAAGGGTTAACACAGGACAGCCCGCCTGCTCTGCCGAGCTCTGTAAACAATCCCACGATTAAACACACAGCGCTGGGCCTGGCTGCAAGACAAATTATTCTTACAGGGAGCAAGCAGACAAATTCACACGCCCACAAACCGACTGGCAGCTTTGTCCGGGGGATGAGCCGGCCAGTACAGTCAGCTCGTCTCACTCCTCACTGCCCAGAAGGCGAACGGTGGCACTGAGCTGAGGAGCGGACCTCAGCGCATCCTGTTCTGCCAGAGACGAACATGTCCAGCCGTGCTGCACAACAGAGCAAGTCACAGATTCCACAGGGGGGGGGTGGGGAGAGAGAGAGAAAGCTGGAGATGATCCAGGAAGGAATCTCAGGGTTGAGGACCCAGGCACAGGGATCGAAGCAAATACCGTGTGAATAGGGGAGGGGGTTGAGACACACACCATCAACTCGGTGTTGGGCGCTAGGCCAAGGTAGAGACCCCTTGTCAGAGGGGAAACCTTGAAGGCATCAGCACAAGGGCCACCATCAGTGAGTCCTGAACCCACTCAGGGCCAATATGCTGCGACGCCTCGCCCACCCCCTACGTCCTTCCTGCCTCACTCACCCTGCTCCTCCAGTCACCTCAGAGAGGGAACGGCTTCACAGTGCGATCAGGAGATGATGAACCCAGAGACCCAGGTTCGATTCCTGCTGTGTCACACGGTGCCATTGGAATTCCATTCAAGATACACTCTGAGACGGTGGGTGGAATGAGGAAGGCTGTCCGCTCCACCAGCGTCCCTCACACCGGCTGTCCGGACATGATACAGGCCTTCACGTGACTCCAGGCCCACAGCAATATCACTGACACATCACTGAACCGTGGGCAAGCAGGGAGACACAACACATACTGGCCGTGTCAATGATGCTCACATCCCAGAAACAACACAACGAAAACACAGCACCGGATCATAGGCGGAACTGCCCACTCATATATGGGACTACTACAGTCAATACCAGTGTTACACAGTGACAGACCTGTCCCCACCAGTACTGTACCCCAGTGTTACACAGTGACAGACCTGTCCCCACCAGTACTGTACCCCAGCGATATACAGTGACAGACCTGTCCCCACCAGTACTGTACCCCAGTGTTACACAGTGACAGACCTGTCCCCACCAGTATTGTTCCTCAGTGTCATACAGTAACAGACAAGTCCCATCCAGAACTGTACCCCAGTGTTATACAGTAACAGACAAGTCCCATCCAGTACTGTACCCCAGTGTTACACAGTGACAGACCTGTCACCACCAGTACTGTACCCCAGTGTTACACAGTGACAGACCTGTCCCCACCAGTATTGTTCCTCAGTGTTATACAGTAACAGACAAGTCCCATCCAGTAATGTACCCCAGTGTTATACAGTGACAGACCTGTCCCCACCAGTACTGTACCCCAGTGTTACACAGGGACAGACCTGTCCCCACCAGTACTGTACCCCAGTGTTATACAGTGACAGACAAGTCCCATCCAGTACTGTACCCCAGTGTTACACAGTGACAGACCTGTCCCCACCAGTACTGTACCCCAGTGTTATACAGGGACAGACCTGTCCCCACCGGTACTGTACCACAGTGTTATACAGGGACAGACCTGTCTCCACCAGTACTGTACCCCAATGTTACACAGTGACAGACCTGTCCCCACCAGTATTGTGCCCCAGTGTTACACAGGGACAGACCTGTCCCCACCTGTAATGTACCCCAGTGTTATACAGGGACAGACCTGTCCCCACCAGTACTGTACCCCAGTGTTACACAGTGACAGACTCGCCCCAACCAGTACTGTACCCCAGTGTTATACAGCGACAGACCTGTCCCCACCAGTACTGTACCCCAGTGTTATACAGTGACAGACCTGTCCCCACCAGTACTGCACCCCAGTGTTACACAGGGACAGACCTGTCCCCACCAGTGCTGTACCCCAGTGTTATACAGTGACAGACCTGTCCCCACCAGTACTGTACCCCAGTGTTATACAGTGACAGACAAGTCCCATCCAGTACTGTACCCCAGTGTTACACAGTGACAGACCTGTCCCCACCAGTACTGTACCCCAGTGTTATACAGGGACAGACCTGTCCCCACCGGTACTGTACCCCAGTGTTATACAGGGACAGACCTGTCTCCACCAGTACTGTACCCCAATGTTACACAGTGACAGACCTGTCCCCACCAATATTGTGCCCCAGTGTTACACAGGGACAGACCTGTCCCCACCTGTAATGTACCCCAGTGTTATACAGGGACAGACCTGTCCCCACCAGTACTGTACCCCAGTGTTACACAGTGACAGACTCGCCCCAACCAGTACTGTACCCCAGTGTTATACAGCGACAGACCGGTCCCCACCAGTACTGTACCCCAGGGTTATACAGAGACAGACCTGTCCCCACCAGTACTGCACCCCAGTGTTACACAGGGACAGACCTGTCCCCACCAGTGCTGTACCCCAGTGTTATACAGTGACAGACCTGTCCCCACCAGTACTGTACCCCAGTGTTACACAGTGACAGACCTGTCCCCACCAGTACTGTACCCCAGTGTTATACAGGGACAGATCTGTCCCCACCAGTACTGTGCCCCAGTGTTACACAGTGACAGACCTGTCCCCACCAGTACTGTACCCCAGTGTTACACAGTGACAGACCAGTCCCCACCAGTACTGTACCCCAGCATTATACAGTGACAGACCTGTCCCCACCAGTACTGTACCCCAGTGTTATACAGGGACAGACCTGTCCCCACCAGTACTGTACCCCAGTGTTACACAGGGACAGACCTGTCCCCACCAGTACTGTGCCCCAGTGTTATACAGGGACAGACCTGTCCCCACCAGTACTGTACCCCAGTGTTACACAGGGACAGACCTGTCCCCACCAGTACTGTACCCCAGTGTTATACAGGGACAGACCTGTCCCCACCAGTACTGTACCCCAGTGTTACACAGTGACAGACTCGTCCCAACCAGTACTGTACCCCAGTGTTACACAGTGACAGACCTGTCCCCACCAGTACTGTACCCCAGTGTTATACAGGGACAGACCTGTCCCCACCAGTACTGTACCCCAGTGTTACACAGTGACAGACCTGTCCCCACCTGTACTGTACCCCAGTGTTATACAGGGACAGACCTGTCCCCACCAGTACTGTACCCCAGTGTTATACAGGGACAGACCTGTCCCCACCAGTACTGTACCCCAGTGTTATACAGTGACAGACCTGTCCCCACCAGTACTGTACCCCAGTGTTACACAGTGACAGACCGGTCCCCACCAGTACTGTACCGCAGTGTTTTTCAGTGACAGACCTGTCCCCACCAGTATGGTACCGCAGTGTTACAGTGACAGACCTGTCCCCACCAGTACTGTACCGCAGTGTTATGCAGTGACAGACCTGTTCCCACAAGTACTGTACCCCAGTGTTATACTGTGACAGACCTGTCCCCACCAGTACTGTACCCCAGTGTTACACAGGGACAGACCTGTCCCCACCAGTACTGTACCCCAGTGTTACACAGTGACAGACCTGTCCCCACCAGTACTGTACCCCAGAGTTATACAGTGACAGACCTGTCCCCACCAGTACTTTACCCCAGTGTTATACAGGGACAGACCTGTCCCCACCAGTACTGTACTGCAGTGTTATACAGTGACAGACCTGTCCCCACCAGTACTGTACTGCAATGTTACACAGTGACAGACCTGTCCCCACCAGTACTGTACCCCAGTGTTACACAGGGACAGACCTGTCCCCACCAGTTCTGTACCCCAGTGTTACACAGTGACAGACCTGTCCCCACCAGTACTGTACCCCAGAGTTATAGAGTAACAGACCTGTCCCCACCAGTACTTTACCCCAGTGTTATACAGGGACAGACCTGTCCCCACCAGTACTGTACTCCACTGTTATACAGTGACAGACCTGTCCCCACCAGTACTGTTCCCCAATGTTACACAGGGACAGACCGGGCTACATCAGTACTGTACCCCAGTGTTACACAGGGACAGACCTGTCCCCACCAGTACTGTACCCCAGTGTTATGCAGTGACAGACGTGCACTCACCAGTACTGTACCCCAGTGTTACACAGGGACAGACTTGTCCCCACCTGTACTGTACCCCAGTGTTACACAGGGACAGACCTGTCCCTACCAGTACTGTACCCCAGTGTTATACAGTGACAGACCTGTCCCCACCGGTACTGTACCCCAGTGTTACACAGGGACAGACCTGTCCCCACCAGTACTGTACCCCAGTGTTATACAGTGACAGATGTGTCCCCACCAGTACTGTTCCCCACTGTTGCACAAGGACAGACCGGGCCACACCAGTACTGTACCCCAGTGTTATACAGTGACAGACTAGTCCCCACCAGTACTGTAACCCAGTGTTATACAGGGACAGACCTGTCCCCACCAGTACTGTACCCCGTGTTACACAGTGACAGACCTGTCCCCACCAGTACTGTACCGCAGTGTTATACAGGGACAGACCTGTCCCCACCAGTACTGTACCCCAGTGTTATACTGTGACATACCTGTCCCCACCAGTACTGTACCCCAGTGTTATACAGCGACAGACCTGTCCCTAACAGTACTGTACACCAGTGTTACACAGTGACAGACCTGTCCCCACCAGTACTGTACCCCAGTGTTACACAGTGACAGACCTGTCCCCACCAGTACTGTACCCCAGTATTATACAGTGACAGACCTGTCCCCACCAGTACTGTACCCCAGTGTTACACAGGGACAGACCTGTCCCCACCAGTACTGTGCCCCAGTGTTATACAGGGACAGACACGTCCCCACCAGTACTGTACCCCAGTGTTATACAGGGACAGACCTGTCCCCACCAGTACTGTACCCCAGTGTTACACAGTGACAGACTCGTCCCAACCAGTACTGTACCCCAGTGTTATACAGGGACAGACCTGTCCCCACCAGTACTGTACCCCAGTGTTATACAGTGACAGACCTGTCCCCACCAGTACTGCACCCCAGTGTTACACAGGGACAGACCTGTCCCCACCAGTACTGTAAACCAGTGTTATACAGTGACAGACCTGACCCCACCAGTACGGTACCCCAGTGTTACACAGTGACAGACCTGTCCCCACCAGTACTGTACCCCAATGTTACACAGTGACAGACCTGTCCCCACCAGTACTGTACCCCAGTGTTATACAGGGACAGACCTGTCCCCACCAGTACTGTACCTCAGTGTTACACAGTGACAGACCTGTCCCCACCTGTACTGTACCCCAGTGTTATACAGGGACAGACCTGTCCCCACCAGTACTGTACCCCAGTGTTACACAGTGACAGACTCGTCCCAACCAGTACTGTACCCCAGTGTTATACAGGGACGGACCTGTCCCCACCAGTACTGTACCCCAGTGTTACACAGTGACAGACCAGTCCCCACCAGTACTGTACCGCAGTGTTTTTCAGTGACAGACCTGTCCCCACCAGTATGGTACCCCAGTGTTACAGTGACAGACCTGTCCCCACCAGTACTGTACCGCAGTGTTATGCAGTGACAGACCTGTCCCCACAAGTACTGTACCCCAGTGTTATACTGTGACAGACCTGTCCCCACCAGTACTGTACCCCAGTGTTACACAGGGACAGACCTGTACCCACCAGTACTGTACCCCAGTGTTACACAGTGACAGACCTGTCCCCACCAGTACTGTACCCCAGTGTTACACAGGGACAGACCTGTCCCCACCAGTTCTGTATCCCAGTGTTATACAGGGACAGATCTGTCCCCACCAGTACTGTACCCCAGTGTTATACAGGGACAGACCTGTCCCCACCAGTACTGTACCCCAGTGTTACACAGTGACAGACCTGTCCCCACCTGTACTGTACCCCAGTGTTATACAGGGACAGACCTGTCCCCACCAGTACTGTACCCCAGTGTTATACAGGGACAGACCTGTCCCCACCAGTACTGTACCCCAGTGTTATACAGTGACAGACCTGTCCCCACCAGTACTGTACCCCAGTGTTACACAGTGACAGACCGGTCCCCACCAGTACTGTACCGCAGTGTTTTTCAGTGACAGACCTGTCCCCACCAGTATGGTACCGCAGTGTTACAGTGACAGACCTGTCCCCACCAGTACTGTACCGCAGTGTTATGCAGTGACAGACCTGTTCCCACAAGTACTGTACCCCAGTGTTATACTGTGACAGACCTGTCCCCACCAGTACTGTACCCCAGTGTTACACAGGGACAGACCTGTCCCCACCAGTACTGTACCCCAGTGTTACACAGTGACAGACCTGTCCCCACCAGTACTGTACCCCAGAGTTATACAGTGACAGACCTGTCCCCACCAGTACTTTACCCCAGTGTTATACAGGGACAGACCTGTCCCCACCAGTACTGTACTGCAGTGTTATACAGTGACAGACCTGTCCCCACCAGTACTGTACTGCAATGTTACACAGTGACAGACCTGTCCCCACCAGTACTGTACCCCAGTGTTACACAGGGACAGACCTGTCCCCACCAGTTCTGTACCCCAGTGTTACACAGTGACAGACCTGTCCCCACCAGTACTGTACCCCAGAGTTATAGAGTAACAGACCTGTCCCCACCAGTACTTTACCCCAGTGTTATACAGGGACAGACCTGTCCCCACCAGTACTGTACTCCACTGTTATACAGTGACAGACCTGTCCCCACCAGTACTGTTCCCCAATGTTACACAGGGACAGACCGGGCTACATCAGTACTGTACCCCAGTGTTACACAGGGACAGACCTGTCCCCACCAGTACTGTACCCCAGTGTTATGCAGTGACAGACGTGCACTCACCAGTACTGTACCCCAGTGTTACACAGGGACAGACTTGTCCCCACCTGTACTGTACCCCAGTGTTACACAGGGACAGACCTGTCCCTACCAGTACTGTACCCCAGTGTTATACAGTGACAGACCTGTCCCCACCGGTACTGTACCCCAGTGTTACACAGGGACAGACCTGTCCCCACCAGTACTGTACCCCAGTGTTATACAGTGACAGATGTGTCCCCACCAGTACTGTTCCCCACTGTTGCACAAGGACAGACCGGGCCACACCAGTACTGTACCCCAGTGTTATACAGTGACAGACTAGTCCCCACCAGTACTGTAACCCAGTGTTATACAGGGACAGACCTGTCCCCACCAGTACTGTACCCCGTGTTACACAGTGACAGACCTATCCCCACCAGTACTGTACCGCAGTGTTATACAGGGACAGACCTGTCCCCACCAGTACTGTACCCCAGTGTTATACTGTGACATACCTGTCCCCACCAGTACTGTACCCCAGTGTTATACAGCGACAGACCTGTCCCTAACAGTACTGTACACCAGTGTTACACAGTGACAGACCTGTCCCCACCAGTACTGTACCCCAGTGTTACACAGTGACAGACCTGTCCCCACCAGTACTGTACCCCAGTATTATACAGTGACAGACCTGTCCCCACCAGTACTGTACCCCAGTGTTACACAGGGACAGACCTGTCCCCACCAGTACTGTGCCCCAGTGTTATACAGGGACAGACACGTCCCCACCAGTACTGTACCCCAGTGTTATACAGGGACAGACCTGTCCCCACCAGTACTGTACCCCAGTGTTACACAGTGACAGACTCGTCCCAACCAGTACTGTACCCCAGTGTTATACAGGGACAGACCTGTCCCCACCAGTACTGTACCCCAGTGTTATACAGTGACAGACCTGTCCCCACGAGTACTGCACCCCAGTGTTACACAGGGACAGACCTGTCCCCACCAGTACTGTAAACCAGTGTTATACAGTGACAGACCTGACCCCACCAGTACGGTACCCCAGTGTTACACAGTGACAGACCTGTCCCCACCAGTACTGTACCCCAATGTTACACAGTGACAGACCTGTCCCCACCAGTACTGTACCCCAGTGTTATACAGGGACAGACCTGTCCCCACCAGTACTGTACCCCAGTGTTACACAGTGACAGACCTGTCCCCACCTGTACTGTACCCCAGTGTTATACAGGGACAGACCTGTCCCCACCAGTACTGTACCCCAGTGTTACACAGTGACAGACTCGTCCCAACCAGTACTGTACCCCAGTGTTATACAGGGACGGACCTGTCCCCACCAGTACTGTACCCCAGTGTTACACAGTGATAGACCAGTCCCCACCAGTACTGTACCGCAGTGTTTTTCAGTGACAGACCTGTCCCCACCAGTATGGTACCCCAGTGTTACAGTGACATACCTGTCCCCACCAGTACTGTACCGCAGTGTTATGCAGTGACAGACCTGTCCCCACAAGTACTGTACCCCAGTGTTATACTGTGACAGACCTGTCCCCACCAGTACTGTACCCCAGTGTTACACAGGGACAGACCTGTACCCACCAGTACTGTACCCCAGTGTTACACAGTGACAGACCTGTCCCCACCAGTACTGTACCCCAGTGTTACACAGGGACAGACCTGTCCCCACCAGTTCTGTATCCCAGTGTTATACAGGGACAGATCTGTCCCCACCAGTACTGTACCCCAGTGTTACACAGTGACAGACCTGTCCCCACCAGTACTGTACCCCAGAGTTATACAGTGACAGACCTGTCCCCACCAGCACTTTACCCCAGTGTTATACAGGGACAGACCTGTCCCCACCAGTACTGTACCCCAGTGTTATACAGTGACAGACCTGTCCCCACCAGTACGGTAACCCAGTGTTACACAGTGACAGACCTGTCCCCACCAGTACTGTACCGCAGTGTTATGCAGTGACTGACCTGTCCCCACAAGTACTGTACCCCAGTGTTATGCAGTGACAGACCTGTCCCCACCAGTTCTGTATCCCAGTGTTATACAGGGACAGACCTGTACCCAGCAGTACTGTACCCCAGTGTTACACAGTGACAGACCTGTCCCCACCAGTACTGTACCGCAGTGTTATACAGTGACAGACCTATCCCCACCAGTACTGTACCCCAGTGTTACACAGGGACAGACCTGTACCCACCAGTACTGTACCCCAGTGTTACACAGTGACAGACCTGTCCCCACCAGTTCTGTATCCCAGTGTTATACAGGGACAGACCTGTCCCCACCAGTACTGTACCCCAGTGTTACACAGTGACAGACCTGTCCCCACCAGTACTGTACCCCAGTGTTACACAGTGACAGACCTGTCCCCACCAGTACTGTACCCCAGTGTTACACAGTGACAGACCTGTCCCCACCTGTACTATACCCCAGTGTTATACAGTGACAGACCTGTCCCCACCAGTACTGTACCCCAGTGTCACACAGTGACAGACTCGTCCCAACCAGTACTGTACCCCAGTGTTATACAGGGACAGACCAGTCCCCACCAGTACTGTACCCCAGTGTTATACTGTGACAGACCTGTCCCCACCAGTACTGTATCCCAGTGTTATACAGGGACAGATCTGTCCCCACCAGTACTGTACCCCAGTGTTACACAGTGACAGACCTGTCCCCACCAGTACTGTACCCCAGAGTTATACAGTGACAGACCTGTCCCCACCAGTACTTTACCCCAGTGTTATACAGGGACAGACCTGTCCCCACCAGTACTGTACCCCAGTGTTATACAGTGACAGACCTGACCCCACCAGTACGGTACCCCAGTGTTACACAGTGACAGACCTGTCCCCACCAGTACTGTACCGCAGTGTTATACAGTGACAGACCTGTCCCCACCAGTACGGTAACCCAGTGTTACACAGTGACAGACCTGTCCCCACCAGTACTGTACCCCGTGTTACACAGTGACAGACCTATCCCCACCAGTACTGTACCGCAGTGTTATACAGGGACAGACCTGTCCCCACCAGTACTGTACCCCAGTGTTATACTGTGACAGACCTGTCCCCACCAGTACTGTACTTCAGTGTTACACAGTGACAGACCTGTCCCCACCAGTACTGTACCCCAGTATTATACAGTGACAGACCTGTCCCCACCAGTACTGTACCCCAGTGTTATACAGGGACAGACCTGTCCCCACCAGTACTGTACCCCAGTGTTACACAGGGACAGACCTGTCCCCACCAGTACTGTACCCCAGTGTTATACAGGGACAGACACGTCCCCACCAGTACTGTACCCCAGTGTTATACAGGGACAGACCTGTCCCCACCAGTACTGTACCCCAGTGTTACACAGGGACAGACCTGTCCCCACCAGTACTGTACCCCAGTGTTATACAGGGACAGA
This sequence comes from Hemiscyllium ocellatum, assembly GCF_020745735.1. Taxonomy (NCBI): domain Eukaryota; kingdom Metazoa; phylum Chordata; class Chondrichthyes; order Orectolobiformes; family Hemiscylliidae; genus Hemiscyllium; species Hemiscyllium ocellatum. The sequence goes on from NC_083438.1 coordinate 24,011,677, forward strand.
CCTGTCCCCACCAGTACTGTACCCCAGTGTTACACAGTGACAGACCTGTCCCCACCAGTACTGTACCCCAGTGTTACACAGGGACAGACCTGTCCCCACCAGTACTGTACCCCAGTGTTATACAGTGACAGACCTGTCCCCACCAGTACTGCACCCCAGTGTTACACAGGGACAGACCTGTCCCCACCAGTACTGTAAACCAGTGTTATACAGTGACAGACCAGACCCCACCAGTACTGTACCCCAGTGTTATACAGGGACAGACCTGTCCCCACCAGTACTGTACCCCAGTGTTACACAGTGACAGACCTGTCCTCACCAGTACTGTACCGCAGTGTTTTTCAGTGACAGACCTGTCCCCACCAGTATGGTACCCCAGTGTTACAGTGACAGACCTGTCCCCACCAGTACTGTACCGCAGTGTTATGCAGTGACAGACCTGTCCCCACAAGTACTGTACCCCAGTGTTATACTGTGACAGACCTGTCCCCACCAGTACTGTACCCCAGTGTTACACAGGGACAGACCTGTACCCACCAGTACTGTACCCCAGTGTTACACAGTGACAGACCTGTCCCCACCAGTACTGTACCCCAGTGTTACACAGGGACAGACCTGTCCCCACCAGTTCTGTATCCCAGTGTTATACAGGGACAGATCTGTCCCCACCAGTACTGTACCCCAGTGTTACACAGTGACAGACCTGTCCCCACCAGTACTGTACCCCAGAGTTATACAGTGACAGACCTGTCCCCACCAGTACTTTACCCCAGTGTTATACAGTGACAGACCTGTCCCCACCAGTACTGTACCGCAGTGTTACACAGTGACAGACCTGTCCCCACCAGTACTGTACCGCAGTGTTAGACAGTGACAGACCTATCCCCACCAGTACTGTACCCCAGTGTTACAAAGGGACAGACCTGTACCCACCAGTACTGTACCCCAGTGTTACACAGTGACAGACCTGTCCCCACCAGTTCTGTATCCCAGTGTTATACAGGGACAGACCTGTCCCCACCAGTACTGTACCCCAGTGTTACACAGTGACAGACCTGTCCCCACCAGTACTGTACCCCAGAGTTATACAGTGACAGACCTGTCCCCACCAGTACTTTACCCCAGTGTTATACAGTGACAGACCTGTCCCCACCAGTACTGTACCCCACTGTTATACAGTGACAGACCTGTCCCCACCAGTACTGTTCCCCAGTGTTACACAGGGACAGACCGGGCTACATCAGTACTGTACCCCAGTGTCACACAGTGACAGACGTGTACTCACCAGTACTGTACCCCAGTGTTATACAGTGACAGACCTGTCCCCACCAGTACTGTACCCCAGTGTTATGCAGTGACAGACGTGCACTCACCAGTACTGTACCCCAGTGTTACACAGGGACAGACCTGTCCCCACCAGTACTGTACCCCACTGTTATACAGTGACAGACCTGTCCCCACCAGTACTGTTCCCCAGTGTTACACAGGGACAGACCGGGCTACATCAGTACTGTACCCCAGTGTCACACAGTGACAGACGTGTACTCACCAGTACTGTACCCCAGTGTTATACAGTGACAGACCTGTCCCCACCAGTACTGTACCCCAGTGTTATGCAGTGACAGACGTGCACTCACCAGTACTGTACCCCAGTGTTACACAGGGACAGACCTGTCCCCACCAGCACTGTACCCCAGTGTTATACTGGGACAGGCCTGTCCCCACCTATTCTGTACCCCAGTGTTACACAGGGACAGACCTGTCCCCACCAGCACTGTACCCCAGTGTTATACAGGGACAGACCTGTCCCCACCAGTACTGTACCCCAGTGTTACACAGGGACAGACCTGTCCCCACCGGTACTGTACCCCAGTGTTACACAGTGACAGACCTGTCCCCACCAGTACTGTACCCCAGTGTTATACAGTGACAGATGTGTCCCCACCAGTACTGTTCACCACTGTTGCACAAGGACAGACCGGGCCACACCAGTACTGTACCCCAGTGTTATACAGTGACAGACTAGTCCCCACCAGTACTGTACCCCAGTGTTATACAGGGACAGTCTTGTCCCCACCAGTACTGTACCCCGTGTTACACAGTGACAGACCTACCCCCACCAGTACTGTACCGCAGTGTTATACAGGGACAGACCTGTCCCCACCAGTACTGTACCCCAGTGTTATACAGCGACAGACCTGTCCCTAACAATACTGTACACCAGTGTTACACAGTGACAGACCTGTCCCCACCAGTACTGTACCCCAGTGTTACACAGTGACAGACCTGTCCCACCAGTACTGTACCCCAGTGTTATATAGTGACAGACCTGTCCCCACCAGTACTGTACCCCAGTGTTATACAGTGACAGACCTGTCCCCACCAGTACTGTACCCCAGTGTTACACATTGACAGCCCTGTCCCCACCTGTACTGTACCCCAGTGTTATACAGGGACAGACCCGTCCGCACCAGTACTGTACCCCAGTATTATACAGTAACAGTCTTTGGAATATTGAGTGCTGCACTGTCAGAGGGTCAGTGCTGAGGGAGCACCGCTCTGTCAGAGGGTCAGTGCTGAGGGAGTGCCACACTGTCGCAGGGTCAGTGCTGAGGGAGTGCCACACTGTCGCAGGGTCACTGCTGAGGGAGTGTCACACTGTCTGAGGGTCAGTGCTGAGGGAGTGCCGCACTGTCGGAGGGTCAGTGCTGAGGGAGTGCCATACTGTCGGAGGGTCAGTGCTGAGGGAGCGCCACACTGTCGCAGGGTCAGTGCTGAGAAAGTGCCACACTATCGCAGGGTCACTGCTGAGGGAGTGCCACACTGTCGGAGGGTCAGTGCTGAGGGAGTACCACACTGTCGGAGGGTCAGTGCTGAGGGGCTGCCGCACTGTGGGAGGGTCAGTGCTGAGGGAGCACCGCACTGTCGGAGGGTCAGTGCTGAGGGAGTGCCGCACTGTCGGAGGGTCAGTGCTGAGGGAGTGCCGCATTCTCGGAGGGTCAGTGCTGAGGGAGTGCCGCACTGTCGGAGGGTCTGTGCTGAGGGAGTGCTGCACTGTGGGAGGGTCAGTGCTGAGGGAGTGCCGCACTGTCGGAGGGTCAGTGCTGAGGGAGTGGGCACTGTCGGAGGGTCAGTGCTGAGGGAGTGCCGCACTGTCAGAGGGTCAGTGCTGAGGGAGCGCTGCACTGTGGGAGGGTCAGTGCTGAGGATGTGCCGCACTGTCAGAGGGTCAGTACTGAGGGAGTGCCGCACTGTCGGAGGGTCAGTGCTGAGGGAGTGCCGCACTGTCGGAGGGTCAGTGCTGAGGGAGCGCCGCACTGTCGGAGGGTCAGTGCTGAGGGAGTGCCGCACTGTCGGAGGGTCAGTGCTGAGGCAGTGCCGCACTGTCGGAGGGTCAGTGCTGAGGGAACGTGCTCAATCCGAGCAGGGAGTTACGAATTCTGGACTGTGGCTTACTCCAGGCCTAGTGAGGTAGGGGCAGCAAGAAAGTCTCTGGCACTGACTTCCATCAGTCTCGTAGGCAGAGGAAGAGGAAGGGTGAAAACGCAGTGATGTCGGTCCACAGGATGTGTACTGAGTGAACACCAGGATGAGTGGGTTGTCTTATGACCATGGTTTGGACATAAATGGTTCTTGTTTTACTGGAGGGGAGACTTGATTGTCGTGTGGACAATATCTGGTGGTCACGGAAAAGATGTTTCTCTCGTCCAGCACAAGGGGACTCGGCGAGAGGCTAATGGCATTTAATTTAGAAAAATGTGAGGTCAGATGAACAAGGGATATGGAGGTCTCAGGGAGTGTTGCCGGACAGAGAGAGTTAAGCGATCAGGTGCTCAGTTCTTTGAACGTCGTGTGGACAGGATGGTGAAGGAGGCGTTTAACATTCTCAGATCACTGAGTCGAGGTGTTGGGACGTTATGTTGAGCGTGTACATGACATTGGCGAGGCCACGTTTGGAGTCCAGACTATAACCAGGCTCTTGGAAGGGAAGTATTAAATTGGAGAGAGAGGAAAAAATATTTCCAGGGAGGTTACCAGGTGTGGGGGTTTTGGGATCTCAGGAGAGGCTGGGTATTTCATTCCTGGAGATTGGGAGATTGAGGGGTGACCTTATCGAGGTTTATATAATCAAGAGGGGCATGGATAAGGTGAACAGCAAAAGTCTGTATCCCCAAATTCACAACTACAGAGCATTAACTTTAAGAGGAGAAAGATTTAAAAGAGACCTAAGGGGCAACCTTTTCAGGTGGTGCGTGTGTGGAATGAGCTGCCAGAGGAAGTGGTGGAGGCTGGTACAATTACAGCATTTAAGAGGCATCTGGACGGGTACGTGAATAGAAAGGGTTTGGAGGGATATGGGCCGGGTGCTGGCAAATGGGACTAGGTCAGTTTGGGGAACCTGTTGGCATGGATACATTGGACCAACTGGTCCATTTCCATGCTGTATGACTCTATGTGAAAGATGAAGAGAGAGACAGAGATACAGAGACAGACAGGGAGGCAGAGAGAGAGAGAGAGAGAGAGAGAGACAGAAAGACACAGAAAGACAGAGAGAGAGAGACAGACAGACAGACAGACAGATGGAAAGAGAGAGAGAGAGAGAGACATATTGACAGAGAGACAGACAGAGAGAGAGAGACATACAGAGAGATGGACAGACAGACGGAAAGAGAGAGAGAGAGACAGATTGATAGAGAGAGAGAGAGAGACATACAGAGAGATGGAGAGAGAGAGAGATAGAAAGACAGAGAGAGAGAAAAACAGAGTGACAGACAGAGAGTGAGAGGAAGAGAGACAGACAAACAGACAGACAGAGACACACATAGAGACAGCGAGAAAAAAGGAGGGAGAGAGAGGGGGAGAGAGGGAGGGAGGCGGAGAGAGAGGAGGGGGAGAGAGAGGGGAGGGGGAGAGAGAGGAGAAGGAGAGGGGGAGGGGGGAGAGAGGGGAGGGGGAGAGAGAGGAGGAGAGGGGGGAGGGGGGAGAGAGGGGAGGGGGAGAGAGGGGAGGGGGAGGGCGAGAGAGGCGAGGGGGAGAGGAGAGGGGGGAGAGAGGGGAGGGGGGAGAGAGGGGAGGGGGGAGAGAGGGAAGGGGTGAGAGAGAGGGAGGGGGTGAAAGAGAGGGAGGGGTGGGTTAGAGAGAGAGGGAGGGGGCGAGAGAGGGGAGGGGGAGAGAGGGGAGGGGAGGGGAGGGGGAGAGAGGCGAGGGGGAGAGGAGAGGGGGGAGAGAGGGGAGGGGGGAGAGAGGGGAGGGGGGAGAGAGGGCAGGGGTGAGAGAGAGGGGAGGGGGAGAGAGAGGGGAGGGGGAGAGAGAGCACACAAGAAAGTGACAGCGGGAGTCAGAGTCGAGATCAAGAATGATCAGAGGGAGATAGAGATCAAGATGGAGGAGGTAAGGGAAATGCAGAGAGAGAGGGACACCCACACGAACAGAGAGAGAGAGAAGTAAAAACAGCCAGAGAGGCACGCTCAGCCACTGAGCTGACATTTCTTGTGCCGAATCATTTCTGCAGAGAGCTGCCCACTTCCTGCCCAGCGACCACTTCCCCCTTGGCATTGCCTGCACAGAAACCGGCCTACAGCTCACCGAGCAAGCCTGACGGCAGCAAGGAGCTGCCCACCCAGGATCACAGGCTCCCCACCCCCTCCACGGCTGTGTGGGCTCGACAGCGGGTACAGCCATAGAGGTCATCGAGGCGTACAGCACAGAGACAGACCCTTCGGTCCAACCCGTCCATGCCGACCAGATATCCCAACCCAATCTAGTCCCACCTGCCAGCACCCGGCCCATATCCCTCCAAACCCTTCCTATTCATATACCCATCCAAATGCCTCTTAAATGTTGCAATTGTACCAGCCTCCATCACTTCCTCTGGCAGCTCATTCCACACACGTACCACACTTTTATATCTTTCCCCTCTCACCCTAAACCTATGCCCTCTAGTTCTGTACTCACCCACCCCGGGGAAAAGACTTTGCCTATTTATCCTATCCATGCCCCTCATAATTTTATAAACCTCTATGAGATTACCCCTCAGCCTCTGACGCTCCAGGGAAAACAGCCCCAGCCTGTTCAGCCTCTCCCTGTAGCTCAGATCCTCCAACCCTGGCAACATCCTTGTAAATCTTTTCTGAACCCTTTCAAGTTTTGCAACATCTTTCCGATAGGAAGGAGACCAGAATTGCACGCAATATTCCAACAGTGGCCTGACCAATGTCCTCAGTGGGAGAATATATCAACAGAGCCAAAAAAAACCCAAAGAATTCTGGCCTCTGGAATTCCTTTGGATCCTCCATGTTTGGACGGAATCCAGGCCGGACTGAGGCAGGGAGGTATGTGGTTGTGAGAACGCGACTGAACGTGAGGGACTTGACCATGATCGATAAAGTGCTGCTTAATTCCTCTGACACAGACCCATTTTCATCACCGATAACCACAATTAACTGAGGAGTTTAAAAGGCATCGGCATGGCGATAGGAACACAAAGTGTTTAGAGGGATATGGGCCAAGTGCTGACAAATGGGACTGGATTCATTTGGGATATCTGGACGAATTGAACCGAAGGGTCTGTTTCCGTGTTGTATGTCATTATGTCTCCTTCCCCCAGCCTCCAGCCCCTACACCTGCTCCCTATCTCTGTAACCCCCTCCAGCCCCTCCACCCCTCCCTATCGCTGTAACCCCCTCCAGCCCCTACACCCCTCCCTATCTCTGTAACCCCATCCAGTCTCTGCACACCTCTCCATCTCTGTAACCTCCTCCAGTCCCTGCACCCCTCCCTATCTCTGTAACCCCCTCCAACCCCTATACCCCCTCCCTATCTCTGTAACCCCCTCCCTATCTCTGTAACCCCCTCCAGCCCCTACACCCCTCCCTATCTCTGTAACCCCCTCCAGCCCCTACACCCCCTCCCTATCTCTGTAACCCCCTCCAGCCCTTACACCCCCTCCCTATCTCTGTAACCCCCTCCAGCCCTTACACCCCCTCCCTATCACTGTAACCCCCTCCAGCCCCTACACCCCCTCCCTATCTCTGTAACCCCCTCCAGCCCTTACACCCCCTCCCTATCTCTGTAACCCCCTCCAGCCCCTACACCCCCTCCCTATCTCTGTAACCCCCTCCAGCCCTTACACCCCCTCCCTATCTCTGTAACCCCCTCCAGCCCTTACACCCCCTCCCTATCACTGTAACCCCCTCCAGCCCCTACACCCCCTCCCTATCTCTGTAACCCCCTCCAGCCCCTACACCCCCTCCCTATCTCTGTAACCCCCTCCAGCCCTTACACCCCCTCCCTATCTCTGTAACCCCCTCCAGCCCTTACACCCCCTCCCTATCACTGTAACCCCCTCCAGCCCCTACACCCCCTCCCTATCTCTGTAACCCCCTCCAGCCCCTACACCCCCTCCCTATCTCTGTAACCCCCTTCAGCCCCTACACAATTTAGCATGGCCAATCCACCCTAACCTGCACATCCCTGGGCACTATGGGACAATTTAGCACGGCCAATCCACCCTGACCTGCACGTCCCTGGGCACTATGGGACAATTTAGCATGGCCAATCCACCCTAACCTGAACATTTTTGGACTGTGGGAGGAATCCCCCGCAGACCCGGGGAGAATGTGCAAACTCCACACAGACAGTCGCCCCAATGCAGGAATTGAACCTGCCTCTGTAGGGTGCTGTAATACAGCAGTGCTAACCCACTGACTCACATAGTTGATATAATCCATCCAGTCCATATATACTCCAGGTTGTGCCTCACTAAGACTGTGATGGCAGAGATTTCCAAAGATTCCCCAGTGGAGGTTCACAGGAGCGGCTGGGTGTCTTAGCACTGCTCCCTCACGGCGCCAGGGACCCAGGTTCGATCCCACGCTCGGGGGTGACTGTCTGTGCGGGGTTTGCACACTCTCCCCGTGTCTGGGTGGGTTTCCTTCCACACCCCGAGGCTGGGGGGGGATCAGCCGCGGGAAATTGTCCAGGGAAGCAGGTGGATTAGCCGCAGCAAAGGCAGGGCTACGGGGATCTGGGTGGGAAGGCTGGTGTCGACCTGACGGGCAGAATGGCCTGCTCCCACCCTGCAGGGCTTCCATGAACGCCTATGTGTCTGAGCACTTTCTTTCAACAGCGTGCGGGAGCCCTGTGGGGGATATTTCACCCTGCCACAATCACAGCGTTAGTCGGAGAGGGAATGGGTCTGGGTGGGTGACTCTTCGGAGGGTCGGTGTGGGCTGGTTGGGCCGAAGGGCCTGTTTCCACACTGCAGGGAATCTAATCCAATCTACAGCGCAGCAGAAGAGGCCATTCGGCCTAACCTGCCTGTGACAACATTCTGAAACAGTAATCTCCATTTTCCTCCCCCCACACTGTCCTCCAGAGCTTAGCTGTTTCGAGAAAACGCTCCTTTTGACAGTCCTTCGGGCTCCGGCATTCCAGACCCCGGGAACTTTCAGTACTGCACTTCCTTCCAGCCCCTGTCTCAGTCGCTGCGCTCTCTCTCTCTGGCCCAGGAGGGCCTAGGTTTGAGTCCCACCTGCAGCCCGCCCCACTCCCCTGACTGTTTCTTGTCACCCCCATCTTGAGCGGGTGGATTGAAATGCCAACCGTGCCCAGTCTACTGCAGGCAGAGCCCTGGGTGCCGCTCGGAATGATTTCTGCTGTCTCATTCACTCGTCATAGCTTTAAATTAAGGGGTGGTAGGTATAGGACTGATGTTAGGGGTAGATTCTTTACTCAGCGAGTCGTGAGTTCATGGAATGCCCTGCCAGTAGCAGTGGTGGACTCTCCCTCTTTATGGGCATTTAAACGGGCATTGGATAGACATATGGAGGATAGTGGGCTAGTCTAGGTTAGGTGGGCTTGGGTCGGCGCAACATCGAGGGCCGAAGGGCCTGTACTGCGCTGTATTTTTCTATGTTCTATGTTCCATAACCCTTTGGAATTGAGACACAAGGCGGGAATGTTATCCAAACACCGGGAATGCTCAGGTCTGGCAGCCTCTGGAGACAGAGAGAGAGAGAGAGAGAGAGAGAGAGAGAGAGAGAGAGAGACAGAGAGAGGAACCGAGCTAAAGGTTTGGATCCAAGGCTGACTCTCCTTCTGAGGAAGAGCAGTTTGAAAGGAGAATCAAAATGTTAACTCTGCCTCTCCTCCTCCTCCCGATGCTCCCAGACGTGCTCGGATTTGTCCAGCCTCCTTTCAGAGGTTTGATAACACACAACATATCCCTGTAAACTCAACCACCCAGTCTCCTGAGAGCTGGAACAGCCCACAAGGCAAAGTCAAGGCAGCACAGTCCGGCTGGACCATAGGGCTGCTCTTGTGTTCGAGAGGGACAGAAAGACACAGAGAGAGAGAGAGAGAGAGAGAGAGAGAGAAAAACGACAGGTGTTAAGTTTAACTAGAAGGTCTCCACACAGTTCAGGGGAGGGGGGAGGGATGAGGGGGAGGAACAGGATCCATCATGGTAACCTCAGCCAGTGCCAGAGAAAATCCCATGGGGTTGGTGTCACTCTGCACTGTCCGAACTGAGCTCACCAGGCAATGGGGACACACGTGTGTGTGTGTGTGTGTGTGTGTGTGTGTGTGTGAGAGAGAGAGAAAGTGTGACTGTGCGTGTGATAGACTGTGTGTGCATGTGTGAGTGTGAGAGAGAGGGAGTGTGTGTGTGTGAGAGAGTGAGTGTGAGAAAGGTTGTGTGTTTGCGTGAGAGAGAGTGTATGTGTGTGAGAGAGTCTGTGTGTGTTTGTGTGAGAGAGAGTGTATGTGTGTGAGAGAGATTATGTGTATGTCTGTATGAGATAGTGAGTTTGTGCGTATGTGTGTGAGAGTGTGTTTGTGTGAGAGGAAGTGTGCGTGTGTGAGAGGGTGTGTGTGTATGTGTGTGCATGAGAGTGTGCGTGCATGCATGTATACATGTGTGAAAGACAGAGTGAGAGTGTGTGTGAGTGTGAGAGTGTGCATGTGTGTGTGAAAGACTGTGTGTTTGCGTGAGAGAGTGTGCGTGTATGTGTGAAAGACTGTGTGTGTGGGTGAGAGAGAGAGAGTGAGTGAGCGTGTGTGAGTGAGGGTGAGATTGAGTGAGTGAGTGAGAGTGAGTTAGAGAGAGGCAGAATGTATGTGTATGTGAGAGAGAAAGAGAGTGAGAGGGAGAGAGTGTGCGTGTGTGTGAGAGAGAGAGAGGGAGTGTGTGCGAGTGAGTGTGTGAGAAAGAGAGAGAGAGAGAGAAAGTGAGACAAAGACCATGCATGAGAGAGAGTGTGTGTGTGTGTCTGAGTGTGTGTGTGAGAGAGAGAGAGTGTGAGGGTATGTTTGTGTATGTGCGTGTGTGTGTATCTATGTAAATGTGTCACTGTTTGTGTGACAATATGAGTGTGTCTGTGTCGATATCTGTGTGTGCGTCAGCAGCACAGGGAACATAGTTAGCAGGAAGTCTGGTTTTGCAGACAGGAAATATACACAGGCCGGAGATTCTTTTTCTTCTGAGCACATTCCACATGCAGCAATGTAGAGGCTTGTTCGAGCGGAACTGGGCGCGGTGTGATGCACGGTTTCGGGTGAAGGGTGATTCTGGCCTAACTACAGAGGTAGCACCCAGCACCCAGAGTTAAAAACCGGCCTACTGCACATTGTATTTCACCACCACGTGGCGTGGGACTGTGCAACGTCCTCCCATTTCACCAGGGCACCTGCAGGAAACGCAGTCGACCGGATGCTTGGTAGTTTCTCACTGAGAAACTGAATCTCGTTGTCCCACAGCCACCACACCTCCGCACTCCAGCAGCCCGACCTTGAGAGAACCTCGCTCGGTCTCTGTCAGCACACAGTTCCTGTCTCAGAACTCTCTCACTGCACCAACTGGAGCACAATGTAGATTCCCTACAATGTGGAAAGTGGCCCTACAACCCAACCCGTCCTCACTGACCCTCCGAAGAGTAACCCACCCAGAGCCATTTCCCCCTACCCTATATTTACCCCTGATTAATTCACCCTAACCTGCACACCCCTGGGCACGATGGGACAATATAGCATGGCCAATTCACCTAACCTGCACATCCCTGGGCACTATGGGACAATTTAGCATGGCCAGTCCACCCTAATCTGCACATCCCTGGGCACTATGGGACAATATAGCATGGCCAATCCACCCTAACCTGCACATCCCTGGGCACTATGGGACAATTTAGCATGGCCAATCCACCCTAACCTACACATCCCTGGGCACTATGGGACAATATAGCATGGCCAATCCACCCTAACCTACACATCCCTGGGCACTCTGGAACAATTTAGCACGGCCAATCCACCCTAACCTGCACATCCCTGGACACTATGGGACAATTTAGCATGGCCAATCCACCCTAACCTGCACATCCCTGGGCACTATGGGACAATTTAGCATGGCCAATCCACCCTAACCTGCACATCCCTGGACACTATGGGACAATTTAGCATGGCCAATCCACCCTAACCTGCACATCCCTGGGCACTATGGGACAATTTAGCATGGTCAATCCACCCTAACCTGCACATCACTGGGCACTATGGGACAATTTAGCACGGCCAATCCACCCTAACCTGCACACCCCTGGGCACTATGGGACAATTTAGCATGGCCAATCCACCCTAACCTACACATCCCTGGGCACTGTGGGACCATTTCCCACGGACATTACCTGGGTCACTGGGTTAACAGCAGGGTGATAATACCATCACCTCCCTTCAAACCTATATAGGGGGTGTGTGGGAGGGGGCAGTGGTCATCCCAACAATAAGCACTTGCATTTGTCTAGCACTGTCAGTGCAAAATGGAACACCACACTGAAATGCAAATGTAACCTTTGGGCCAGGCTTTAGCTCAGTGTGACTGAGGGGAAAAGTTTGCAGAGTGTGTCTTAAAAGGGGAGATAGAGAGAGGGAGGACAGACAGAGGAGAGAGAGAGAGAGAGACAGGAGAGAGAGTGAGAGAGACAAGAGGAATACACAGAAGAGAGAGAGAGGAGAGAGAAAGAGAGCGAGAGAGAGAGAGAGAGACAGGAGAGAGAGACAAGAGAGATAGACAGAAGAGAGAGTGAGAGAGACGAGAGAGAAAGAGAGAGAGACAAGAGAGAGACAGGAGAGTGTCAGAGAGACAAGAGACAGAAGAAAGACATGAGAGAGAGAGAGAGATGATAGAGAAGAGAGGGAGGGAGAGAGACAGACAGACAGGAGAGAAAGTGAGAGAGATAAGCGAGATAGATAGAAGAGAGAGAGGAGAATGTGAGAGAGACAAGGGAGAGGCACGAGAGAGAGAGAGAGAGAGAGAGACAGACAGACAGACAGAAAGGAGAGAGGGAGATACAGATGAGAGAGAGAGAGAGACAGAGAGAGAGAAAGAGAGAGAGAGAGGCAGACAGGAGAGAGAGAGTGAGAGAGAATCAGAGACAGGCAGAGTCAAAGAAAGAGACAGAGAGCCACACAGAGAGAGGAGGTTTAGGAGGGAACTCCAGAGTTTATTACTGCCTCAGCTGGCCCCTCAGTGGTCAATGGAACGAGAGAGCAAAGCAGGGACAAGAATGGGCTGAAGGAGCTGGAGAGATCACAGACAGATCACTGACAGATCACAGACAGAGAGAGGGCTAAGCACAATTTGACCTGAAGTGTGTTATTACAGTTCCTGGAACTAGACTGAAGAGATGCGTGGCCAGTGCGAGTGAGTGAGAAAGGTTGCTAAATAGTGGGACAGACTGCACAGGAACATCCCAGTCACTGGGTCACACTGAAATCTACACTCCAACACATTCCTACTCCGTTCCTGAGAAGGAACAGAGGAGCCAGGTCAGGCAACGCTGTCTCGAGTAGACCGCCAACGCAGACACCGCCACCATCCTCTCGCGCACAGCAAGATCCCACTGAACGATCGGCCCGCCAGAGGCAAAACACAGTGTACAACAACTGCCCAGATACTGCGCCCCAGTCACTCACCCAGGAACGTGTCCTCGGTCGGCTCCTCACCTTCATCCTTCGCCCAACCGCAGGGCGGGGGCTGAACTCAGGGGCAACTTTGCAAATCCCACACTCCTCCCACCCACCCTGCGGAGACCCTTCCCCGCCGGCTGAGGAATCCTACCCCCAGGGTCGCCACGCAAATGCAGCCCCTCTCCCCCCCCTCCCCCCTGCAAACCACTCCCCACCAGCCTGACCCTCACAGAGGGGGCTGGGGCATTGTGCTGGCCGGGGCGAAAAGGACCACCCCTCTTCCCAGAGGTCGCTGGGATTGCGTCCTCAGATCTTCAGCCCGCTCTGTGCCCCATCTCCCTCCCCCTCTAAATACAAAGGTCAATAAACCTCTCCCCCACCACCACCCCCCAGCTCCTCGCTGACTCGTTCACTGCTCAGGGAGATCTGTGCATGAGATCAGGCAGAGTCCCGGGAGCTGAAGGTGTGTTCTCTCCCTCGCTCCCTCTCCCCGTTTCACCACCACCCCCACTCCAACCCAAACAACTCCAGAGTGACAACTAGTCTCTCTCCTCAGCAGGCCGGTGGAGGGGAGAGGGGAGGGGAATGAAAGGAGGTAGTGTTCAGGGGAGTAGGCAGGAGGAGGACAGGCCAAGGAAAATATGACATCAGTGCTCAGCAGCAAACCACTGGAATCTCCTGAGGCTGACCCACCGATGGGAGTTGAGGGCATGGACCGTACTGCCCTGCGCTCTCTGGGAATAGGGAGCTCTGACAGGTATCCCCAGGCAAGGGGGGATCACCCACACTGGCCTGGACTGGAGACTCAATACACACACACACACACACAGACACATACACACACACACAGACACATACACACACACACTCACACAGACACAAACTCACACATACACAGACTCACACACACACAGACACACACTTACACACACACAGACTCAAACACACACATGCACACACACACACACAGACACACACACACATGCACAAACACACACACAAACACAAAGAAACATACACACAGAGACACAGAAACATACACACACGACACAAACACACACAGAAACATACACACACAGAAACATACACACACACAGACACACACACAGAAACACATATACACACAGAAACATACACACACACAGAGACACACACACACAGAAACATACACAAACATACACACACAGAAATACACACACAGACATACACATAGAAACATACACACACACGCACACTCACACACACAAACACACAGAGAAACACACACACAGAAACATACACATACACACACCATACACAGAAACACAGACATATACATATACACACACATAAACATACACATACACAGAAACATACATATACACACACACACAGAAACATACACATGCACACACACAGAAACACATACACACAACATATATACACACAGAAACATATAGACGCACACTGAAACACACACACACACGTATATATACACACACACACACACACACAGAAACATACACACACACTTACACACACACGGAAACAGACACACACACACACTCAAGCACACAGACACACACAGAAACATACATGCACACACACACGTGCGCATGCACACACAGACACGCAACGACACACCCACACCCACACAGACACACAAAGACACACCCACACCCACACAGACACACACACACACGCGCACGCACACACACACACACACCTCGTCCATCCCCCCAGATACAGATGCTATGAAGCACGAGTCAAGTCGCCACAGCCTTGCCAGACAATATGGCAGCTTTCAGGAGGTAGGATTGAGATAGACGAAGAGAGAATTCCTTTACTCTTTTTCCAGTAGCCCGTGGAATCTTACTCGGCCACTTGCAAAAGGAGATTTCAGTTTACAGACCCAACCAGAAGGTGGCACCTCCGACAGTGCAGCATTCCTTCAGCACTGACCCTCCGACAGTGCCCACTCCCTCAGCACCGACCCTCCGACAGTGCAGCACTCCCTCAGCACTGACCCTCCGACAGTGAGGCGCTCCCTCAGCACTGACCCTCCGACAGTGCTGCACTCAATATTCCAACAGTGGCCTAACCAATGTCCTGTACAGCAGCAACATGACCTCCCAACTCCTGTACTCAATACTCTGACCAATAAAGGAAAGCATACCAAACGCCTTCTTCACTATCCTATCTACCTGCGACTACACTTTCAAGGAACTATGAACCTGCACTCCAAGGTCTCTTTGTTCAGCAACACTCCCTCGGACCTTACCATTAATTGTATCAGTCCTGCCCTTTTCAAAATGCAGCACCTCACATTTATCTGAATTAAACTCCATCTGCCACTTCTCGGCCCATTGGCCCATCTGATCGCGATCCCGTTGTACTCTGAGGTATTGTTCAATCCAGTTGCCTGTTACTCTTCGAGAGTCGAGACCGTGTTGCTGGAAACGCTCAGCAGGTCAGGCAGCATCCGAGGAGCAGGAGAATCGACGTTTCGGGCTAAAGGGCTTGTCCCCGAAACGTCGACTCTCCTGCTCCACGGATGCTGCCTGACCCACTGTGCTTTTCCAGCCCCACACTCTCGACTCTGATCCCCAGCATCTGCAGTCCTCCCTTTCACCTGTTATTCTTTGAGACTCCAGCAGTCCAACAGTGTGAGTGTGTGGGCGGCACGGTGGCACAGTGGTTAGCACTACTCCCTCACAGCGCCAGAGACCTGGGTTCAATTCCCGACTCAGGCGACTGACTGTGTGGAGTTTGCACGTTCTCCCCGTGTCTGCGTGGGTTTCCTCCGGGTGCTCCGGTTTCCTCCCACAGTCCAAAGATGTGCGGGTCAGGTGAATTGGCCATGCTAAATTGCCTGTAGTGTTAAGTAAGGGGTAAATGTAGGGGTATGGGTGGGTTGCGCTTTGGTGGGTCGGTGTGGACTTGTTGGGCCGAAGGGCCTGTTTCCACACTGTAAGTAATCTAATCTGATCGGTCTCAGAGTCCCCCCATCAGCGTGTCCTTCTAGAACATAGAACACAGAAAAGTACAGCACAGAACAGGCCCTTTGGCCCTCGATGTTGGGCAGAGGATTAATCCGAATGTAAAATATAATAACTTAACCCATGCACCCCTCAACTCACTGCTATCCATGTGGATGTCCAGCAGTCGCTTAAATGTCCCCAAGGACTCTGCTTCCACCACCACCGCTGGCAACGCATTCACAAAGCTCTGTGTAAAGAACCTTCCTCTGATTTCTCCTCTATACCTTCCTCCTAATATCTTCAAACTATGACCCCCTCGTACCTGCCCTGGGGAAAAGTCTCTGGCTATTGACTCTATCCACGCCTCTCATTCCCTTGTACACCTCGATCCGGTCTCCTCTCTTCCTCCTTCTCTCCAGAGAGAAAAGTCCGAGCTTAGTCAACCTTTCTTCATAAGGCAGGCCCTCCAGTCCAGGCAGCATCCTGGTAAACCTTCTTTGCACCCTCTCCAAAGCCTCTGTATCTTTCCTATAGTAGGGCGACCAGAACTGGACACAATATCCCAAGTGTGGTCTCACCAGGGACTTGTAGAGCTGCAGCAAAACCTTGCGGCTGTTAAACTCCATCCCCCTGTTAATGAAAGCCAGAACACCACATGCTTTCTTCACAACCCTATCCACTTGGGTGGCAACTTTGAGGGATCTATGTACTTGCACACCCAGATCCCTCTGTTCCTCCACACTGCCGAGAATCCGGTCTTTAATCCTATATTCAGCGTTCGGGTTTGACCTTCCAAAATGCATCACTTCGCATTTATCCAGGTTGAACTCCATCTGCCATTTCTCAGCCCAGCTCCGCAGCCTTCTTTTCAGCTCCTGTATTTCGGGCAGCTCCTTTGCCCCCACCCTCCATCCCGCCCCCACCCCCCCCCAACCCCAACCCCCGGCCTCCAAGTGTCTGCCCGTGTTTCCCCTGAGAGCCCTGGCTTCCTCCTGCAGTCCAAAGATGTGCCTGTTAGGGTGAATTGGCATCCATGGGACGTGCAGGTTGGATGGATGAGCCAGGGGAAAATGCAGGGGAGAGGAGAGTGGGGTCTGGGTCGGGAATGCTCTTCAGAAGGGGTCAGCATGAAGGGGATGGACCGAGTGGCCAGCTGCCACTGCAGGGAATCTATGCAAGTCATCTCAACCGCTCCCCATGGAAGTTAATGGAATATTCCTCACCCACCCCCCCTACACACACACACACACACACACACACACACATACACACCGGGAAAAGGTGTTTCGCTTAAATTCCCCAATCATGTTCCCGGGAATTTCCTCACACTGTCGGTTTTCATCTCGCACAGAAGTGGAAAGGACTCATCGAGGTCTACAGTGACTCGCCTTTCCAAAGCTTCAGGATGTTCTATGACCTCACTTCTAAGTCGCCTCTTGACTTGGGAAAATAAAGGAGCCTTAATTTCTGAAGGCCCTTTCATAGACTCAGGGCAGAAGGCCAGTCATAGACTTTCTGAAGTGCAGTCATTAACGAAACACAAACAGGGCAGCAGCTGACCAATGCCAAGCCAACTGCCACATGCAGTGCTGGGAAAATGACGAAGAGATGTATTTTCAGGACTCAAGTCTGAGGTACACAGAGATCACCCGTCTGCAATGTCCATGGAATCTGATTCGGCCACTCTTAACATGGGATCTCAGTTTACATTCTCAACCGGGCGCTGGCACTCCAGACAGTGCCCACTCCCTCAGCAATGACCCTCCCACAGTGCCCACTCCCTGAGCACTGACCCTCCAACAGTGCCCACTCCCTCAGCACTGACCCTCCGACAGTGCAGCACTCCCTCAGAACTGACGCTCCAACAGTGCGGCAATCCCTCAGCATTGACCCTCTGACAGTGCGGCACTCCCTCAGCACTGACCCTCCCACAGTACGGCACTCCCTCAGCACTGACCCTCCGATAGTGCGGCCCTCCCTCAGCACTGACCCTCCGACAGTGCGGCACTCCCTCAGCACTGATCCTCTGACAGTGCGGCCCTCCCTCAGCACTGACCCTCCGACAGTGCAGCACTCCCTCAGCACTGACCCTCCCACAGTGCGGCACTCCCTCAGCACTGACCCTCCGACAGTGCCCACTCCCTCAGCACTGACCCTCCGACAGTGCAGCACTCCCTCAGCACTGACCCTCCGACAGTGCGCCGCTCCCTCAGCACTGACCCTCCGACAGTGCGGTACTCCCTCAGCACTGACCCTCCGATAGTGCAGTGCTCCCTCAGCACTGACCCTCCGACAGTGCGGCACTCCCTCAGCACTGACCCTCCGACAGATCTGTCCTTCCCTCCTGACCACGGGCACAATCTGCAGCATGGCACCCTGAGCCTGGGCGGGTGCTGACACAGGGACAGGGTCAAAGTATTGCACCCACTCAGTTTCATGACCATTCCAGCTAATGGGAGGTGACTGAACCCTGCGGCCTAGCTGGTGTAACACAGGTTGGGCTAAAACCATTGATCTCCCTACTCTGGACACCTCAGAGACAGGGGGAGTAAGAGAGGGCGAGAGAGAGAGACAGGGTGGGAGGGGAAAGAGAGAGGGATAGATAGAGACCGAGAGAGGAAGAGTGCGAGAGAGAGAGTCAGGCAGGGAGAGAGGGGGAGGGAGGATGGAAGAAAAGAGACAGAAGGAGAAGCCGAGATGATGAGGTGGGAGAAAAGACGTGAGCCGAGAGGGAGAGAGAGAAACAAGGGGGAGAGAGAGACCGAGGAAGAGAGAGACGATGTGGAGAGAGCGATGAGTGGGAGAGAGAGAGAGCGCTGAGGGAGAGAGCGCTGAGGGAGAGAGAGCTTAGGGAGAGAGAGAGAGTTGAGAGGGAGAGAGAGAGTTGAGAGGGAAAGAGAGAGAGAGAGTTGAGAGGGAAAGAGAGAGAGAGAGTTGAGAGGGAAAGAGAGAGAGCTAAGAGGGAGTGAGAGCTGAGAGGGAGAGAGAGAGCGATGAGTGGGAGAGAGAGAGAGCGCTGAGGGAGAAAAAGCTTAGGGAGAGAGAGAGAGTTGAGAGGGAGTGAGAGAGAGTTGAGAGGGAAAGAGAGAGAGAGTTGAGAGGGAAAGAGAGAGAGCTAAGAGGGAGTGAGAGCTGAGAGGGAGAGAGAGAGAGAGTTGAGAGGGAAAGAGAGAGAGAGTTGAGAGGGAAAGAGAGAGAGAGTGTTGAAAGGGAAAGAGAGAGAGCTAAGAGGGAGTGAGAGAGCTGAGGGGGAGAGGGAGATGAGAGGGAGTGAGAGAACTGAGGGAGAGATATATGGAGGAGAGGGAAATGGGAGGAGATAGAGAGAGGGCAATAGAGAGCTGAGGGCGAGAGGGAGATGGGGGAGCTCGCAATGAGGGAGAGAGAGACAGATGATGGGGAGATCGAGATGGGGAGAGGGAGATGGGGGAAGATAGAGAGAGGGAGAGCTGAGAGGGAGAGATAGTTGAGAGGGAGAGAGAAAGAGTGAGATTAGGGGGTGAGAGAGGGACAAAGAGAGAGAGATAGAGCGAGGGAGGAGGAGAAAGAGAGAGAAAAAGGAAAAAGAGAGAGTGGTATTAGCCCCGAGGCTCTGTAGGAGGAAGTGCACAGATATGCGGGTTGTTGGGAGAGGATGCTGTCTCTACCTGGAACACAGGAGGACACACCTGAACCCTGGATAGACCCTGGCATCTCCCCGAAACCTCCCGGGAGTGGCGTCCCAATGCTCCGGGTGGACAGAAACGCAGCCCTTGAGAAACACGTTAGCGCCGCACGCCCTGGCGATAGATCCCAGAATCCCGCACTCCCCAAAAACAGGCCCGAGGCTCTGCAGTAACGCACCGAGGGGGAGGTGGAATCGGCGCCAGGTGCTCAACAACGGCGGGCTGCACACCACCTTCGAGGGCGATAGGTCTGAGGTGTTCCAACGCTGGGTGGCCGCTGGATCGGAACGGAAGGGACCCTGGCAAAAGCAGGTGGGGCGGGGCATGCAAAACAAGAACTTTGTGAAAGTATCTGTTTCCCCGCACCGCCTGATAACATAAAGCAGGGTGAGGGAGGGCGGGGGCGGGTAGTGGTGATTGCTGTGGGTTGGGAGGGCCAGGGCGTATCGCTGCAGCAACACTGGCTGATTGTACTGGCACAGCCGTGTTATTCAAATCACAGGGCCCTGAAACAAGGAGCGCACTGAAAACCAAATTAGAGCTGGAAATTGCAACGAAAATAAACCCACACTCCCCATGACATAATGTCCCTCCTCGCTGCTCACCGGTTTCCCAATCGATGGGACAGCTCCCAGCAGCAGCTCACTGGGTTAGCACTGCTGACTCCCAGCGCCAGGGACCCGGGTTCAATCCCAGCCTCGGGGCGACTGTCTGTGTGGAGTTTGCACACTCTCCCCGTGTCTAGGTGGGTTTCCTCCGGGTGCTCCGGTTTCCTCCCACAGTCCAAAGATGTGCAGGTTAGGGTGGATTGGCCGTGCTAAATTGCCCCACAGTGTCCAGGGATGTGCAGGTTAGGGTGGATGGGCCATGCTAAATTGTCCCATAGTGCCCAGGGATGTGCAGGTTAGGGTGGATTGGCCGTGCTAAATTGCCCCACAGTGCCCAGGGATGTGTAGGTTAGGGTGGATTGGCCGTGCTAAATTGCCCCATAGTGTCCAGGGATGTGCAGGTTAGGGTGGATTGGCCATGCTAAATTGTCCCATAGTGCCCAGGGACGTGCAGGTGAGGGTGGATTGGCCATGCTAAATTGTCCCATAGTGCCCAGGGATGTGTAAGTTAGGGTGGATTGGCCGTGCTAAATTGTCCCATAGTGCCCAGGGATGTGTAGGTTAGGGTGGATTGGCCATGCTAAATTGTCCCATAGTGCCCAGAGATGTGCAGGTTAGGGTGGATGGGCCATGCTAAATTGTCCCATAGTGCCCAGAGATGTGCAGGTTAGGGTGGATGGGCCATGCTAAATTGTCCCATAGTGCCCAGGGATGTGCAGGTTAGGGTGGATGGGCCATGCTAAATTGTCCCATAGTGCCCAGAGATGTGCAGGTTAGGGTGGATGGGCCATGCTAAATTGTCCCATAGTGCCCAGAGATGTGCAGGTTAGGGTGGATAGGCCATGCTAAATTGTCCCATAGTGCCCAGGGATGTGCAGGTTAGGGTGGATTGGCCGTGCTAAATTGTCCCATAGTGCCCAGGGATGTGCAGGTTAGGGTGGATGGGCCATGCTAAATTGTCCCATAGTGCCCAGAGATGTGCAGGTTAGGGTGGATGGGCCATGCTAAATTGTCCCATAGTGCCCAGAGATGTGCAGGTTAGGGTGGATTGGCCATGCTAAATTGTCCCATAGTGTCCAGGGATGTACAGGTTAGGTGCATTATTATCTGGTAAAGATAGAGTAATAGGATAAGGGAATGGGTCTGGGTGGGTTACTCTACGGAGGGTCGGTGTGGACAAGTTGGGCCGAAGGGCCTTTTCCGCACTCAAGGGATTCGGTGATTTCAGGTGAGCCACAGAGACAGAGAGAGAGATAGTGATTGGCCCAGGGCCCAGGGCAGACTGGGGACCCAAGCCTCAGCAAAAGCTGGGTGGGGCACACTGCAGTGGGGATGGACAGGGGAGAGTAAGCTTGCACTCAGAACAGTTGGAGGCCACATGACTGGGGTAGAGTGATCCTCAATCACTCTCCGTTAATCAGAGATGGAAGGAGACTGGATGGCAGCATGCATGACCTGCCCAGCTCTGCTCTCACTCCTGGGTCTGCCAGCACGCTCAGTGACAGCCACGGCATCGGTAATTTCACATTCCAGACATTAAAGACCCTGTGACCCAAGATTGGGGATACCAGAGGCAGTGCCGCACTGTTGGAGGGTCAGTGCTGCGGGAGTGCCGCACTGTCGGAGGGTCAGTGCTGAGGGAGTGCCGCACTGTGGGAGGGTCAGTGCTGAGGGAGTGCCGCACCGTCGAAGGGTCAGTGCTGAGGGAGGGACGCACTGTCGGAGGGTCAGTGCTGAGGGAGTGGGCACTGTGGGAGGGTCAGTGCTGAGGGAGTGGGCACTGTGGGAGGGTCAGTGCTGAGGGAGTGCCACACTGTGGGAGGGTCAGTGCTGAGGGAGTGCGGCACTGTCAGAGGGACGGTGCTGAGGGAGTGTCGCACTGTCGGAGGGTCAGTACTGAGGGAGTGCCGCACTGTCGGAGGGTCAGTGCTGAGGGAGTGTCGCACCGTCGAAGGGTCAGTGCTGAGGGAGTGTCGCACTGTCAGAGGGTTAGTGCTGAGGGAGTGTCGCACTGTCGAAGGGTCAGTGCTGAGGGAGTGCCGCACTGTCGGAGGGTTAGTGCTGAGGGAGTGGGCACTGTTGGAGGGTCACTGCTGAGGGAGTGCCACACTGTCGGAGGGTCACTGCTGAGGGAGTGGGCACTGTCGGAGGGTCAGTGCTGAGGGAGTGCCGCACTGCCGGAGGGTCAGTGTCACAAACCAATAGCGTGTCTGCTTTGTCAAGTGTGTGCGGAAGTCTGTGTGAGCACTATCTGAAAGTACCCAGGTGAGTTCTCCCTGTGCTGTGACAACGTTCCACAGCCAATATTTATCCAAATAACATGAACACAAAGATCAGATCAGTGACCCCCATCATCCTGCCACCTGTCAGGGTGTGGCTGTGCAGAACCTGCCTTACAATAACAGAGGAACACTTCATAGCCAGACAACAGGTAGAGATATCCTCAGAGAGCGAAAACTGCTCCTTAAATGTAAACCTACTTTCTAAAACACGCTAAGAACCTTAGCACGGACTCCCAGTGATGCAATGCTTCAATTTTGACACACCCACCCCAACCCTGCCCAAAAAGCCCTCAAATAACTGGAACAAGCTGAGGCCATTCTGTCCCTCAATCACGTTCAATCATTCACTGAGACATGAGCTGAGTTGTCCTCGCGTCTGGGCCTACCCACCTTGGTTTCCTATCCCAACATCCCCTCGCTGACTGGCAAAGCATCGATCTCAGTGTGGAAAAATCAACTGGGGAAGGGGGCGATAGAAGAGCCAGAGGGATTATTCACTCTGCTGTATGACAGGAATTGTTCCCAGACATCATCCCGGAGGGCCCTGTCTCGAGATTCCTGCGTTCTGGACTTGCCCCTCTCTACCAGAGGAAACGGTTTCTCTCTATCAATCCAATCAAATCCTTTAATCATCGTAAATGCCTCAATTATCACACCCCTCAGGCTCTCAACTCTGGAGACAGCAAACCAACTCTCAGGAACGTTTCCTCCCATTTTAACCCCTTCGGGTCCCCGCAGGACTCTGGTGCTGCAGACAGTATTGGGCTGTTTGTCAACCTCATTTTCTTTATGTTGCCACTGCACTGTCGGAGGGTCAGTGCTGAGGGAGTGCCGCACTGTCGGAGGGTCAGTGCTGAGGGAGTGCCGCACTGTCGGAGGGTCAGTGCTGAGGGAGTGCCGCACTGTCGGAGGGTCAGTGCTGAGGGAGTGCCGCACTGTCGGAGGGTCAGTGCCGAGGGAGTGCCGCACTGTCGGAGGGTCAGTGCCGAGGGAGTGCCGCACTGTCGGAGGGTCAGTGCCGAGGGAGTGCCGCACTGTCGGAGGGTCAGTGCTGAGGGAGTACCACACTGTCGGAGGGTCAGTGCTGAGGGAGTGGGCACTGTCGGAGGGTCAGTGCTGAGGGAGTGCCGCACTGTCGGAGGGTCAGTGCTGAGGGAGTGGGCACTGTCGGACGGTCAGTGCTGAGGGAGTGCCGCACTGTCGGAGGGTCAGTGCTGAGGGAGTGGGCACTGTCAGAGAGTCAGTGCTGAAGGAGTGCCGCACTGTCGGAGGGTCAGTGCTGAGGGAGCACCGCACTGTCGGAGGGTCAGTGCTGAGGGAGTGCCGCACTGTCGGAGGGTCAGTGCTGAGGGAGTGCCGCACTGTCGGAGGGTCAGTGCTGAGGGAGTGCCACACTGCCAGATGATCAGGCATGACCAACATAATAATGCAGGGTATTCTCAAATGGTTCCACTCCTAAGATCCTGCACTCAAATTCCTTCACTGCAGCACCAGGGGCCTGAGGCCTAGGGTGAGTAATTCCTTTCCTCAATCTCTGCCTCTCCTCCTTTAGGATACTATTTTGAAACAAATCTCATCCCTTCATTGCTGCCCCCCAATGCTGACATCTCCTAAGTGGCTTGGTATCCCACGATTTCAAACTACTCGCTCTCGCTTTGACACTGTTTTTGGGGGATTTTGACAGAGCTGATTGGTTGCCGTGAAACCATTTGCTGCAGTAGGCCCGAGTGTTTGAAAGATGGGCCTGGGAGTGCAAGACTGCACTTGGAGGCTGAGGGGGTGGGCTTTCTTATCGAGGTTTATAAAGTCGTGAGGGGCACAGGTAGGGTGAAGAGCCAAGGTCCAAAAGGTCATAGGTTAAAGGGTAGAGGAGAAAGATTTAAAAGGGACAATGTTTTCACCCAGAGGGTGGGACGTGTGTGGAATGAGCTGCCAGAGGAAGTGGTGGAGGCTGGTACAATTGCAGCATTGAAAAGGCATCTGGATGGGTAGAAGAATAGGAATGGTTTGGAGGGATAAGGGCCGGGTGCTGGGACTAGATTAATTCAGGATATCGGGTCAGCATGGACGAGTTGGGCCGAGGGGTCTGTTTCCGTGCTGTACATCTCTGTGACTCTGCTCAGAGAGGTCCCAGAGGGGAAGGGAGGAGAGGGGAAACGCAGTCGGCAAACCACACTCCTGCTCCTGTAGTGGACCCCGCCCCACCCCCCCGCCTATCCCCGCAAAGGTGACATTGTCGTTGGGCATAGACGCCTCCCCGAGGTTGCAATGGTCAGTCTCCCTGCCTTGGTGGGTTCGGCAAGGCGACTCAGCATTACGTCCTCCAAATCAAGTCGCTGATGGAGACGGGTCCAGGAAGGGCTGGAGAAGCGCACGAGAACCTGAGGCTGTGACGCAACGGTCTCCGGCAAAAATATGGGTGGATCGGCCATGATAAATTACCCCATGGCGTTCAGTAACAGGTCCCTGCCACTCATTGACAGAAAGACGGCATCGCTGATCACACCAGCAGTTATCGCCCGTCCCTAACTGCCCAGGGCCTGGAGTCACAGGTAGGCCAGACCAGGTAAGGACCTGAATGAACCAGATGGGCCTTTCTCAACAACTACCAATGGATTAAATACGCTCTGAAGTCCAGATTTTCCATGAATTCAAATTCCACCGTCTGCCGTGACGGAATTTGAACCAGGGACCCCAGAATCTCGCCTGGGCCTTTCGGATGGACAACCCAGTGGTCTTACCACGAGACCCGTGCCCACCCCTGGAGCAGATTGTGTGGGAGAGGGGGATAGGATACCGGAGGAGGGGAGTGGAGAGATGGGGTGGGTTGATCTACGTAGGGTCAGTGAAGACCCAATGGGCCGAATGCCCCCTTCCTGCAGAGCGGGGATTCGACGATTTTTACGAAATGAGCCGTGTTCTCTTAACGTGTGGACTGACATATCATCAAGGAAGCAGAGAGAACTACAGTTAGCTTTCGAGGCGGGCCAGGACGCACTCTCCCCCTGCTAATCCAACGCTTCACATTTCAAACAAGATCAAAAATAAACGCGGGCCCCATCCACACCCAGGAACGAGTCTATCGCTACAACCTTATGAGGCGGCCATTTTCACCGATCGCCAAGTTAACATGTCTGCACTCGACGGCTGGAGCGACATGTGACCCACAATTAGCAACAACGCCTCAGCATTCTCACACCCGCACAGCAACGTTGGGAGGTCAACAGAGGAAGAGGCCATTCTGGCCATCGCTCCGGCCATATCCGTCACAGGATTGGGAAAGACCAGCTGTATTCCCTCCCTCATCCAGCCAAACCTGTCCAGTATTTCACATACTCCCTCAACCATCGTGGGCAGAACCGCAAACACCACATCACAGTCCAGACACTGAGTAACCGAGTACTCACTGAGTAACCACACAGAGTAATCACTGTTCACCACCAATACAGACACTGAGGAACCGAGTACTCACGGAGTAACCACACAGAGTAATCACTGTCCACCACCAACACAGACACTGAGGAACCGAGTACTCACTGAGTAACCACACAGAGTAATCACTGTCCACCACCAACACAGACACTGAGGAACCGAGTACTCACTGAGTAATCACACAGAGTAATCACTGTTCACCACCAATACAGACACTGAGGAACCGAGTACTCACTGAGTAATCACACAGAGTAATCACTGTCCACCACCAATACAGACACTGAGTAACCGAGTACTCATTGAGTAATCACAGAGTAATCACCGACTCCTCCCCAATACAGACACTGAGTAACTGAGTACTCACTGAGTAATCACAGAGTAATCACCGACTCCCCCGCAATACAGACACTGAGTAACCGAGTACTCACTGAGTAACCACACCGAGTAATCACTGACCACCCCCATACAGACACAGAGTAATCACTGAATCCCCCCCAATACAGACACTGAGTAACCAAGTACTCACGGAGTAACCACACAGAGTAATCACTGTCCACCACCAATACAGACACTGAGTAACCGAGTACTCACTGAGTAATCACAGAGTAATCACCGACTATCCCCAATACAGACACTGAGTAACCGAGTACTCACTGAGTAATAACACAGAATAATCACTGACCACCCCCGTACAGACACTGAGTAATCAGTGACCACCCCAATACAGACACTGAGTAACCGAGTACTCGCTGAGTAATCATACAGAGTAAAAATTGTCCACCGCCAATACAGACACCGAGGAGCCAAGTACTCACTGAGTAATCACACAGAATAATCACCGAATCCCCCAATACAGACACTGAGTAACCAAGTACTCAGTGAGTAATCACACAGAATAATCACTGACCACCCCAATACAGACACTGAGGAACCGAGTACTCACTGAGTAATCACACAGAATAATCACCGACTCCCCCAATACAGACACTGAGTAATCACCGACCCCCCCAATACAGACACTGAGTAATCACCGAATCCCCCAAGACACACACTGAGTAATCACCGACTCCCCCCAATACAGACACTGAGTAATCACCGACTCCCCCCCAATACAGACACTGAGTAATCACTGCCCCCCCAATACAGACACTGAGTAATCACCGACCCCCCAATACAGACACTGAGTAATCACTGACTCCCCCCAATACAGACACTGAGTAATCACTGACCCCCCCAATACAGACACTGAGTAATCACCGACTCCCCCCCAATACAGACACTGAGTAATCACCGACTCCCCAATACAGACACTGAGTAATCACTGACTCCCCCCAATACAGACACTGAGTAATCACTGACCCCCCAATACAGACACTGAGTAATCACTGACCCCCCCAATACAGACACTGAGTAATCACCGACTCCCCCAATACAGACACTGAGTAATCACCGACTCCCCCCCAATACAGACACTGAGTAATCACCGACTCCCCAATACAGACACTGAGTAATCACCGACTCCCCCCCAATACAGACACTGAGTAATCACCGACTCCCCAATACAGACACTGAGTAATCACCGACCCCCCCAATACAGACACTGAGTAATCACTGACCCCCCAATACAGACACTGAGTAATCACCGACTCCCCAATACAGACACTGAGTAATCACTGACCCCCCAATACAGACACTGAGGAACCGAGTACTCACTGAGTAATCACACAGAATAATCACCGACTCCCCCAATACAGACACTGAGTAATCACCGACCCCCCCAATACAGACACTGAGTAATCACCGAATCCCCCAAGACACACACTGAGTAATCACCGACTCCCCCCAATACAGACACTGAGTAATCACCGACTCCCCCCCAATACAGACACTGAGTAATCACTGCCCCCCCAATACAGACACTGAGTAATCACCGACTCCCCCCAATACAGAAACTGAGTAATCACCGACCCCCCCCAATACAGACACTGAGTAATCACTGACTCCCCCCAATACAGACACTGAGTAATCACTGACCCCCCAATACA
The DNA here is from genome assembly GCF_020745735.1 of Hemiscyllium ocellatum. NCBI lineage: Eukaryota > Metazoa > Chordata > Chondrichthyes > Orectolobiformes > Hemiscylliidae > Hemiscyllium > Hemiscyllium ocellatum. Next base: position 24,039,626 of record NC_083438.1, read on the forward strand.
GACACTGAGTAATCACCGACCCCCCCAATACAGACACTGAGTAATCACCGACTCCCCCAATACAGACACTGAGTAATCACCGACTCCCCCCCAATACAGACACTGAGTAATCACCGACTCCCCCCAATACAGACACTGAGTAATCACCGACCCCCCACCAATACAGACACTGAGTAATCACCGACCCCCCACCAATACAGACACTGAGTAATCACCGACTCCCCCAATACAGACATTGAGTAATCACCGACCCCCCCAATACAGACACTGAGTAATCACTGACCCCCCAATACAGACACTGAGTAATCACCGACTCCCCCAATACAGACACTGAGTAATCACCGACCCCCCCAATACAGACACTGAGTAATCACCGACCCCCCCATACACACACTGAGTAATCACCGACTCCCCCCCAATACAGACACTGAGTAATCACCGACTCCCCCCCAATACTGACACTGAGTAATCACCGACCCCCCCCAATACAGACACTGAGTAATCACTGACCCCCCAACACACACACACACACACACAGAGACAGAGACAGACACACACACACACACACACACACACACACAAACACACACAAACACATCCTCCTCGGTCTGTCATCACCCTGATTCTCCCCTTCCTCTACCTTTGACGCAAACCCATGTGTAATACACCACTGGGTACTTTCCCCACCTCCATTCTGACTTTTCCCACTGAAGTCAGAACACGCGCCCGCTCTCTGCGGTGCCATGTCTCCCTGCTCATTGTACCCTTGCTCTTTTTAACGCGCCTCTCCCTGAGAGACAGGAGGCTTCTGCCTGAGCTGCGCCCTGTCGTCAATGTACAACTATAGGCCACTCATCTCTTCCAGTCAGCGCGACAATTCCATGAGACCGATTGTGTTTTACCCCTCATTCCTGGGCATCCCACCCTCCCCCCAACCCCCGGTAATGTCTCTACATTCCCAGAATCAGGATACCCCAGGCTGAACTGGAAATTACTGCCAAGTGAAGTTCAATTCATCTTCTATCACTGTCCACCTACAGCTGAAGGGGCTCCTGGGCTGAGCATCTGAAATGGCCAAGCCACAGTTATATAAACCATAGATCATAGATTTATGGACGACATGGTGGGCTCAGTGGGTTAGCACAGCTCCCTCTTGGCGCCAAGCACACGGTTTCAGTTCCAGCCTCAGGCGACTGTCTGTGTGGAGTTTGCACATTTTCCGCATGTCTGTGTGGGTTTCCTCTGGGTGCTCCGGTTTCCTCCCACAGTCCAAAGATGTGCAGGGTAGGGTGGGTTGGTCGTGCTAAATTGTCCCATAGTGCCCAGGGATGTGCAGGTTAGGGTGGGTTGGCCATGCTAAATTGTCCCATAGTGCCCAGGGATGTGCAGGTTAGGGTGGTTTGGTCGTGCTAAATTGTCCCATAGTGCCCAGGGATGCGCAGGTTAGGGTGGATAGGCCATGCTAAATTGTCCCATAGTGCCCAGGGATGTGCAGGTTCGGGTGGATTGGCCGTGCTAAATTGTCCCATAGTGCCCAGGGATGTGCAGGGTAGGGTGGATTGGCCATGCTAAATTGTCCCATAGTTCCCAGGGATGTGCAGGTTAGGGTGGATTGGCCATGCTAAATTGGAAAGTAAACATCCCACCGGTAGGAGGGACGATAAGAACGGGGCATGGATTTGTCCGAAGATTGTGCCGGAGGAGTTGAGGGGATTTTTCCTCACTCTGAGGTGAGTTGAGAGTCCCAAAATCACAGCCCTGGAGAAGGGTTTTCCAGTCAGAATGTGAATTCAGCCAGGGCGGTAGTGTCCTCACTGTCGCCAGCTCTTGGCTGGCGGGCAAGGACACAATGGGCTGAGTGGTCTCCCATTTGGGCCACAAACACTCGCAGGCCTGCCCTCTTTCCCATCTGTCTCATCGCTGGCAGCATTGATGCATCCCGCATTGTCCTCCCAAAGAGTGGAATTACTGCCCGTCGTTAATATTTTTCAGAAAGATACCAGGCCAAGGTAAAGCATCCTCCATTAAAACAACTGCTCTCCCCCAATCCCCTGGCTTCAGCTTGTTCGCTAACCCCTACCCACACGGCCGCTGTCCTGTCAATCCCAGCTTCCATATAGACGGGTATGTGGCCCTCAGTGACCTCCCGAAACTGGAACCTGCTCCTCTGTACCACAAGAACACAGGTCCAAGACAACTCACGGCTACAAGCCTCATCTCCCTGTGTTCCCTCTCCATCTCCTCCTTCCACTCACTCTCCCATCATCTCGCACACTCTCCAGCTTCCCCTCCAATCATACCTGCCTCTGAAAGCCTTCGCGTACAGCTCCCACCACCACCACCCCTGTAGGTCCCTGCTACTTTCTCCCACTACCTCCTCTCTCTCTCTCTCTCTGATTTCCTTGTGTGTCCCTCTCTCTCTCTCTCCCTTTCCTTCCACATCTCTCTCTCTCTCTCCCTCCGCATCTGTCTCTTTCTCTCTACATCTCTCTCCCTCCCTTTCCCTCCACATGTCTTTCTCTCCTTCACTTTATCCCTGCATCTCTCTGTTTCTGTCCATTTCCCTCTACATCTCTCCCTCTCTTTCCCTCTAATGCTCTCTCATTCTCTCTTTCCCTCCACATCTCTCTCCCCTCATTCTCTCCACATCTCTCTCTTTTTCCCACTGAATCTCTCTCTCTCTCTCTCTTTCCCTCCACGTCTCTCTCTTTCCATTTCCCTCCGCATCTCTCTCCTTTTCCCTCTGAATCACTCTCTCCCTCCCTTTGCCTCCACATCTCTCTCTTTCCCTCTCTATCTCTCTCGCTCCCTTTTTCTCAACATCTCTCTCTCTCTCTCCCCCTCCACATCTCTCTCTTTCCCTTCCTATCTCTCTCTCCCTTCCTTTCTCTCACCATCTCTCTCTCCCGCTTTCCCTCTGTCTCTCTCTCTCTCTCTCCCTCCCTCTCGCTTTCTTTTTCCCCTTCCTCCCTTCCTCCCTGTCTGCTCCCGTCCCCAGCCCGTTCCCGGTCACTCCCATGACCTCAGCTCTAATTACAGCAGACCCCTGGAGCTCAGCAGGAAGGTTATTGGGTGAATTGAGCACGGAGTCAGTAGACCATAATACCGCCGGCGTCTGCTGCCTGGGACACTCACTCCCAGCTCCTAACCAGGGGCTGGACAGCAGAAACCCCACAGCAAAACATCACAAGCAGTGTCCTACAACAACCCTGCTCCTTCCCAAAAGGGAATACAACCATCCAACATTCAATAAATCATACTTTAAAATACATTGGATAGCTATTCGACTGTGACAATCATCACAGTCATTACCCTTTGTCTGGGGCACTCCCTTAAATGCACAAGCAATTGTGGGTCAGGGAAAGGACTACTTTCATTCCTCAGGAAGTGTTAACAGAACTCTCGTTCACACTGTCACCCTCATAACTATTTCTGCCCTGTCAAGGAACTGATTTAGCACCTCCGACAGTGCGGCACTCCCTCAGCACTGATCCTCCGACAGTGCGGCACTCCCTCAGCACTGACCCTCCGACAGTGCGGCACTCCCTCAGCACTGACCCTCCGACAGTGCGGCACTCCCTCAGCACTGACCCACCGACAGTGCGGCACTCCCTCAGCACTAACCCTCCGACAGTGCGGCACTCCCTCAGCACTGACCCTCCGACAGTGCGGCACTCCCTCAGCACTGACCCTCCGACAGTGCCCACTCCCTCAGCACTGACCCTCCGACAGTGCCCACTCCCTCAGCACTGACCCTCCGACAGTGCGGCACTGCCTCAGCACTGACCCTCCGACAATTCGGCACTCCCTCAGCACTGACCCCCCGACAGTGCGGCACTTCCTCAGCACTGACCCTCCCACAGTGCGGCGCTCCCTCAGCACTGACCCTCCGACAGTGTGGCACTCCCTCAGCACTGACCCCCCGACAGAGCGGCACTCCCTCAGCACTGACCCTCCCACAGTGCGGCGCTCCCTCAGCACTGACCCTCCAACAGTGCCCACTCCCTCAGCACTGACCCTCCGACAGTGCGGCGCTCCCTCAGCACTGACCCTCCGACAGTGCGGCGCTCCCTCAGCACTGACCCTCCGACAGTGCGGCACTCCCTCAGCACTGATCCCCCGACAGTGCCCAATCCCTCAGCACTGACCCTCCGACAGTGCGGCACTCCCTAGCACTGACCCTCACACAGTGCAGCACTCCCTCAGCACTGACCCTCCGACAGTGCGGCACTGCCTCAGCACTGACCCTCCGACAGTGCGGCACTCCCTCAGCACTGACCCTCCGACAGTGCCCACTCCCTCAGCACTGACCCTCCGACAGTCCCCACTCCCTCAGTACTGACCCTCCGACAGTGCGGTGTTCCCTCAGCACTGACCCTCCGACAGTGCGGTGTTCCCTCAGCACTGACCCTCCGACAGTGCGGTGCTCCCTCAGCACTGACCCTCCGACAGTGCGTCACTCCCTCAGCACTGACCCTCCGACAGTGCGGCACTCCCTCAGCACTGACCCTCCGACAGTGCGGCACTCCCTTAGCACTGACCGTCCGACAGTGCCCACTCCCTCAGCACTGACCCTCTGACAGTGCGGCAGTGCCTCAGCACTGACCCTCCCCAGTGCGGCGCTCCCTCAGCACTGACCCTCCGACAGTGCGGTGCTCCCTCAGCACTGACCCTCCGACAGTGCGGCACTGCCTCAGCACTGACCCTCCGACAGTGCGGCGCTCCCTCAGCACTGACCCTCCGACAGTGCGGCACTCCCTCAGCACTGACCCTCCGACAGTGCGGCACTCCCTCAGCACTGACCCTCCGACAGTGCGGTGTTCCCTCAGCACTGACCCTCCGACAGTGCGGTGTTCCCTCAGCACTGACCCTCCGACAGTGCGGTGCTCCCTCAGCACTGACCCTCCGACAGTGCGTCACTCCCTCAGCACTGACCCTCCGACAGTGCGGTGCTCCCTCAGCACTGACCCTCCGACAGTGCAGCACTCCCTCAGCACTGACCCTCCGACAGTGCGGTACTCCCTCAGCACTGACCCTCTGACAATGCGGTGCTCCCTCAGCACTGACCCTCCGACAGTGCGGCACTCCCTCAGCACTGACCCTCCGACAGTGCGGTGCTCCCTCAGCACTGACCCTCCGACAGTGCGGTGTTCCCTCAGCACTGACCCTCCGACAGTGCGGCACTCCCTCAGCACTGACCCTCCGACAGTGCGGCACTGCCTCAGCACTGACCCTCCGACAGTGCGGCACTCCCTCAGCACTGACCCTCCGACAGTGCCCACTCCCTCAGCACTGACCCTCCGACAGTCCCCACTCCCTCAGTACTGACCCTCCGACAGTGCGGTGTTCCCTCAGCACTGACCCTCCGACAGTGCGGTGCTCCCTCAGCACTGACCCTCCGACAGTGCGTCACTCCCTCAGCACTGACCCTCCGACAGTGCGGCACTCCCTCAGCACTGACCCTCCGACAGTGCGGCACTCCCTTAGCACTGACCGTCCGACAGTGCCCACTCCCTCAGCACTGACCCTCTGACAGTGCGGCAGTGCCTCAGCACTGACCCTCCCCAGTGCGGCGCTCCCTCAGCACTGACCCTCCGACAGTGCGGTGCTCCCTCAGCACTGACCCTCCGACAGTGCGGCACTGCCTCAGCACTGACCCTCCGACAGTGCGGCGCTCCCTCAGCACTGACCCTCCGACAGTGCGGCACTCCCTCAGCACTGACCCTCCGACAGTGCGGCACTCCCTCAGCACTGACCCTCCGACAGTGCGGTGTTCCCTCAGCACTGACCCTCCGACAGTGCGGTGTTCCCTCAGCACTGACCCTCCGACAGTGCGGTGCTCCCTCAGCACTGACCCTCCGACAGTGCGGCACTCCCTCAGCACTGACCCTCCGACAGTGCGGTGCTCCCTCAGCACTGACCCTCCGACAGTGCAGCACTCCCTCAGCACTGACCCTCCGACAGTGCGGTACTCCCTCAGCACTGACCCTCTGACAATGCGGTGCTCCCTCAGCACTGACCCTCCGACAGTGCGGCACTCCCTCAGCACTGACCCTCCGACAGTGCGGTGCTCCCTCAGCACTGACCCTCCGACAGTGCGGTGTTCCCTCAGCACTGACCCTCCGACAGTGCGGCACTCCCTCAGCACTGACCCTCCGACAGTGCGGCACTCCCTCAGCACTGACCCTCCGACAGTGCGGCACTCCCTCAGCACTGACCCTGCACAGTTTCCCTTTGCAATAGCAAATGAAAGACAGGTTCGAAACATGAAATAAATCGAGATCCGTGCTGTAGAGAAGATGGTTCCCCTTCTGGAGTCCTCAATATACTTTAAACAATATTTTTAAGGTGAGAGGGGAAATCTTCAAAAGGGACCCGAGAAGCCAATGTTTATACACAGAGGGTGGTTCGAGCTGTCAGAGGATGTGCAGAATCGGTCACATCATTTAAAGGGACTCAGACAGGCACGTGGATAGGAAAGGGGTGGAGGGATGCCACCCAAATGCAGGTAAGTGGGACCTGTGGTGTTTGGGACGCTCGGTCAGCGTGGATGAGTTCAGATTGAGGGGTCTGTTGCCGTGCTGTGTGACTCTATAACTGTCAACAGCAAGTCAGGAGAGCGCCCTTTCTCCAGAGAACATGGGGTTGGGGGCACGTCAGGTTTGGGAGTGAATAGTGTCAGGGTGTTTGGTGCGGGGGGAGGGGGGATGCTGGATAAACAGAAGAGGAAAGAAGGAATTGAAGGGTTCATTGATCGGGGAGAAATTTCGCTCGGAGAGAGTGAGGGCTGGAGATGCTGGAGATCAGAGGCGAGAGGGTGGGGTGCTGGAAAAGCGCGGCAGGTCGGGCAGCATCTGAGGGGCAGGAGAATCGACGTTTCGGCTATGGACCCTCCATCAGCCTTCCTGTCATTTTCCAGGAGTCGGAATTCCGACCTGCGCTGCTGGTTCAACAGTGGAGGCACGAGCCCAGGGGATAGTGTCCACGTCTCTGAGCCAGAGGCGCCGGGTTCAGGCTCCGCTCCCAATCTCGAGGAACCCAAAAAAAAAAGGTGCGTCCGTAACGCAGCCGAAAATGGCCAAGTGTCGATGGGTCTGGCTGTAAGCTGAACCCCAGGCAGGGGAGGACGGGAGAGATTACTGGTCAGCCAAGCGATGGGCGACTCTCGCATGGTTCTGGATACGAGCGTGCGCAGACAAAGTGCCCAGTTGCCACGGCACTCCCGCAGCAGAACGCTACCGTATCCAGCGTTTCGACCTGATTCCCAAAGTCACACTGTCCGATCGCACCAGCAACACTAATCGCTCAGCAGGTCTCTGGAGAGGGAGGGGAAGAGGGCGGGGGGGGGGGGGGGGGGGGGGTGGCGGGGCGATGGCAGTGACTACATTTGCATTTTTGAACTCTGCAGATGAACTGATAGCAGCAAAACAGGCTCTCAGTGCTCACACAGTCTGCAGCTTATCTGCTTTCAAGCTGAAACTTCCCCTGAAGGTCAGACAGTCCCGAGAGGGAGGGTGGGTGTACAGTATACACACACACACACACACACACACACATATATATATATATATACATATATACACACACACACACACACACACACACATATATATATATATACATATATACACACACACACACACACACACACGTGTGTCTGTGTGCTTGTGAGAGTGTGTGTGTGAGAGTGTGTGAGAGAGTGTGCATGTGTGTGTGAGAGAGTCTATGTGTGTGTGTCCGTGTGTGTGTGAGAGAGTCTATGTGTGTCTGCGTGTGTGAGAGAGAGTATGTGTGTGTGTATCTGTGTGTGTGAGAGTATGTGTGGGCATATGTTTGTTTGAGTGTGAGAGTATGTGTGCGTGTTTCTGTGCATGTGAGTGTGAGTGCATGTGTGTTTCTGTGAGTGCGTAAGTGTGTGAGTGGGAGTGTGTATGTGTGTGAGTGTGTGCATGTGTGTGAGTGTGTGCATGTGTGTGAATGTGAGTGTTAAACCTCTTGGACTATAACCTGGTGTTGTGTGATTTTTAACTTTGTACACCCCAGTCCAACACCGGCCCTTCCACATTGTGTGTATGTGTGCATGTCATAGAGTCATAGAGTTGTACAGCATGGAAACAGACCCTTGGGTCCAACTCATCCAAGACCACCAGATATCCCAGCCTAATCTAGTCCCACCTGCCAGCACCCGGTCCAGATCCCTCCAAACCCTTCCTATTCATATACCCATCCAAATGCCTCTTAAATGTTGTAATTGTACCAGCCTCCACCACATCCTCTGGCAGCTCATTCCATACACGTACCACCCTCTGTGTGAAAAAGTTACCCCTCAGGTTCTTTATACATTTTTCCCATCTCCCCTTGAACCATCTATCCTCTGGTATTGGCCTCCCCCTCCCCAGGGAAAAGACTTTGTCTATTTACCCTATCCATGATTTTATAAACCTCTATAAGGTCACCCCCTCAGCCTCCAACACTCCAGGGAAAACAGCCCCAGCCTGTTCAGCCTCTCCCTGTAGCTCAAACCCTCCAACCCTGGCAACGTCCTTGTAAATCTTTCAAGTTTCACAACATCCTTCCAATAGCAGGGCGACCAGAATTGAACGTGGTATTCCAAAAGTATTCTAACCAATATCCTCTCCACTCGCAACGTGACCTCCAGCACAGCTTTTCCAGGCAGCTTCCAGGGAGCAGGAGATTGATGTTTCGAGCATAAGTCCTTCATCAGGAATGTCCCAACTCCTGTATTCAATACTCTGACCAATAAAGGAAAGCATACCAAACGTCTTCTTCACTATCCTATCTACCTGCGACTCCACTTTCAAGGAGCTATGAACCTGCGCTCCAAGGTCTCTTTGCTCAGCCACAAGCTGTCCACTCAGCAGGAGGCCATTCGGTCCATCAACTCCAGCCTCCCGGCCATCTCTCTCTCTCCCCGAAACAGCTCCCTGCCTTCACCCTACTGCCAGGCACACACACCCTCTCAGTTCCCGACGATTCCTTTCGCACTCTGTGTCCCTCCACTGCTCCCGCGGGCTGGTGCAGGAACAACTCTCCAGAGGGCCCTCATGAGCCACGAACGTAGGCCCGGTGATCTCATTTCAGCTTCCGCGCGGGAATCCCCCCCACCTCCGAGAGTCTCTTGCGAGGGAGGAAGAGAGAAGCGAAGGGGGCAAGAGAGAAAAATAGTGAAAGGGATCGGAAACTGATTGAGCCAGAGCACGAAAATAAATTGTGGGGTGGGGCGAGCAAGGGGTTAGATTGGACATTGCTATTGCTGAGAAACTGAACCCATTCAAATCTCCCCTCATCATCGAGTCACACGTCAGGGAAAAGGCATTGTCTGTTTACCCTATCCATGCCCCTCATGATTTTATAAACCTCCATAAGGTCATCCCCCAGCCTCCGACACTCCAGGGAAAACAGCCCCGGCCTACGCAGCCTCTCCCTATAGCTCATTACCAGTTGCCAGTATCATCGCGGTTGGATTGGATGTAACCTGTTCGCCCACAGCAAGCTGCCGAAAGCATCGATTAAACACCAAGATGGAGCTATAGCATCACAGACTCCCTACAGTGTGGTAGCTGGCCACTCTGCCCATCGAGCCCACCCCAGCCAATGGCCTCAAACTGCACTGTCGGGATTCTATCCAGTGCTGCCTGCCTTGCGCAGTGGTGTATCACTCGCAGTTTCGGAACCTGAACGAGACGCTGACGGGTGAAAATGTCACAGGTTCCTCCGACATGAAATCTCAGACGCAGAAAATCAAAGAGACTCAACTGAACAATGAGCTATTTGGCATTTATAGCAGACACACACACACACACACACACACACACAGACACACACACACAGACACACACCCAGACACAGACACACACCCAGACACACACACAGACACACACACACACACACCCAGACACACACACACACACACCCACACACACACACACACACACCCAGACACACACACACACACACACCCACACACAGACACACACGCACGCACACACACCCAGACAGACACACACACACTCACACCCAGATGCACATACACACACTCACAGACACATACACACACACAGACCCAGACACACACACACGCACACACACACACACACTCACAGACTGACACACCCACAGACACATAGACACACACACATTCAGACATTCACGCACACCCAACCACACATCCAGACAAACACACATGGACACTCACACCCAGACAGACACACACGCACACACTCACGCACACACTCCCACACAGATGGATGGCTAAAGGCGTGGAGTTGTATTGGGACTGGGGATCAGCCATGATCGTGATACATAGAGGGATGGGCTGAATGGCCCAGCGCCATTCCAGTTTCCTGCCTATCCGTGATTGCCCTGAGTCCCCAGTTCCTGAAGCATTTTCCATGAAGTTTGAAGAGGACACAGACGTCTGGTGGAATCAATTTCCAAGAAATGTCTGTTTGTTTAAAGGCCTTGCTTTAGAATCATTGAGTGCCTATAATGTGGGAACAGGCCCTTCGGCCCAACTTGTCCACGCTGACCCTCCGAAGAGTAATCCACCCAGACCCAATCCCCCTACCCTACATTTTCCCCGATTAATCCACCCTAACCTACACATCCCTGGGCACTATGGGACAATTTAGCACGGCCAATCCACCCTAACCTGCAGTCCCTGAGCACTATGGGACAATTTAGCATGGCCAATCCACCCTAACCTACACATCCCTGGGCACTATGGGACAATTTAGCATGGCCAATCCACCCTAACCTACACATCCCTGGGCACTATGGGACAATTTAGCATGGCCACTCCACCCTAACCTGCACATCCCTGGGCACTATGGGACAATTTAGCATGGCCAATCCACCCTAACCTGCACATCCCTGGGCACTATGGGACAATTTAGCACGGCCAATCCACCCTAACCTGCACATCCCTGGGCACTATGGGACAATTTAGCACGGCCAATCCACCCTAACCTGCACATCCCTGGGCACTATGGGACAATTTAGCACGGCCAATCCACCCTAACCTGCACATCCCTGGGCACTATGGGACAATTTAGCACGGCCAATCCACCCTAACCTGCACATCCCTGGGCACTATGGGACAATTTAGCACGGCCAATCCACCCTAACCTGCACATCCCTGGACACTATGGGGCAATTTAGCCTGGCCAATCCACCCTAACCTGCACATCCCTGGACACTATGGGGCAATTTAGCCTGGCCAATCCACCCTAACCTGCACATCCCTGGGCACTATGGGACAATCTAGCATGGCCAATCCACCCTAACCTGCACATCCCTGGGCACTATGGGACAATTTAGCACGGCCAATCCACCCTAACCTGCACATCCCTGGGCACTACGGGACAATTTAGCACAGCCAATCCACCCTAACCTACACATCTTTGGACTGTGGGAGGAAACCGGAGCACCCGGAGGAAACCCACGCAGACACGGGGAGAATGTGCAAACTCCACACAGACAGTTGCCCGGTGGCTGGGATCGAACCTGGGTCCCTGGCGCTGGGAGGGAGCAGTGCTAACCACTGAGCCACCGTGCCACGCCTTTGTATAACCCGTTGTTGAGGTAAGTTTGGTCACTTGTGGGATTATCGGAGTAACCGATTGGTAAGCGACGATGACACCGGGGTACTGCTGCCTGATGTGTCCCTGCCTGTTGCTGCTCAGAATGAACGTGCTTCTTATGTCGGTCCAGTCTCGTGCGAGAGGACAGGCTGATACACGAGGCAGGAAGCAGAGGAGGAATGCTCCGAGGAGGCAAGTGAGAACACGCTGCGCTGTCAGCATAACCAAGCTGGCTGCGAGTCACTCGGACTGGCTGTGATTCCTGGCTTCCCTTGGTGGGTCACCTTCCTGTCACCCCCAAGACGATCAGGAGCGGCGCTCCAATGGCTAGTGCTTCCGAGTGAACCTGTCAGGACCATAACCTGGCCTGGTGTGATTTCTAACTTTGTCCCTCTGCCCCACCCTAGTCCAACACATCCACAGGTGATGGCAATGCCACCCCCCTGTCTCCAACTGGACAGGTGCTGGGTGCACCCACACGACTGTGCCAACTTACTTTCATCATCTGCAGACTCCGTCTCTCATTATTCAAGTCCTGGAGTCATCCAGTACGGAAACAGACCCTTCGGCGCAGTGGGTTAGCCCTGTTGCCTCCCAGCGCCAGGGACCCAGGTTCGATTCCAGCCTTGGGGTGACTGTCTGTGTGGAGTGTGCACATTCTCCCCGTGTCTGAGTGGGTTTGCTCCGGTTTCCTCCCACAGTCCAAAGATGTGCAGGTTAGGGTGGATTGGACATGCTAACTTGTCCTATAGTGTCCAGGGTTGTGTAGGTTAGGGTGGATTGGGCGTGCTAACTTGTCCCATAGTGTCCAGGGTTGTGTAGGTTAGGGTGGATTGGGCGTGCTAACTTGTCCCATAGTGCCCAGGGTTGTGTAGGTTAGGGTGGATTGGGCGTGCTAACTTGTCCCATAGTGCCCAGGGTTGTGTAGGTTAGGGTGGATTGGGCGTGCTAACTTGTCCCATAGTGCCCAGGGATGTGCAGGTTAGGATGGATTGGCCATGCTAAATTGTCCCATAGTGTCCAGGGATGTGCAGGTTAGGGTGGATTGGCCATGCTAAATTGTCCCATAGTGCCCGGGAATGTGCAGGTTAGGGTGGATTGGCCGTGCTAAATTGTCCCATAGTGCCCGGGGATGTGCAGGTTAGGGTGGATTGGCCATGCTAAATTGTCCCATAGTGCCCAGGGATGTGCAGGTTAGGGTGGATTGGCCATGCTAACTTGTCCCATAGTGCCCGGGGATGTGCAGGTTAGGGTGGATTGGCCATGCTAAATTGTCCCATGGTGCCCAGGGATGTGCAGGTTAGGGTGGATTGGCCAGGCTAAATTGTCCCATAGTGCCCAGGGATGTGTAAGTTAGGGTGGATTGGCCATGCTAAATTGTCCCATAGTGTCCAGGGATGTGTAGGTTAGGGTGGATTGGCCATGCTAAATTGTCCCATAGTGCCCGGGGATGTGCAGGTTAGGGTGGATTGGCCGTGCTAAATTGACCCATAGTGTCCAGGGATGTGTAGGTTAGGGTGGATTGGCCATGCTAAATTGTCCCATAGTGCCCAGGGATGTGCAGGTTAGGGTGGATTGGCCAGGCTAAATTGTCCCATAGTGCCCAGGGATGTGCAGGTTAGGGTGGATTGGCCAGGCTAAATTGTCCCATAGTGCCCAGGGATGTGCAGGTTCGGGTGGATTGGCCATGCTAAATTGACCCATAGTGTCCAGGGTTGTGTAGGTTAGGGTGGATTGGCCATGCTAAATTGTCCCATAGTGCCCAGGGATGTGTAGGTTAGGGTGGATTGGCCATGCTAAATTGTCCCATAGTGCCCAGGGATGTGCAGGTTAGGGTGGATTGGCCATGCTAAATTGTCCCATAGTGCCCAGGGATGGGCAGGTTAGGGTGGATTGGCCATACTAAATTGTCCCATAGTGCCCAGGGATGTGCAGGTTAGGGTGGATTGGCCATGCTAAATTGTCCCATAGTGCTCAGGGATGTGCAGGTTAGGGTGGATTGGCCATACTAAATTGTCCCATAGTGCCCAGGGATGTGCAGGTTAGGGTGGATTGGCCATGCTAAATTGTCCCATAGTGCCCGGGGATGTGCAGGTTAGGGTGGATTGGCCATGCTAAATTGCCCCATAGTGCCCAGGGATGTGCAGGTTAGGGTGGATTGGCCATGCTAAATTGTCTCACAGTGCCCAGGGATGTGCAGGTTAGGGTGGATTGGCCATGCTAAATTGTCCCATAGTGCTCAGGGATGTGCAGGTTATGGTGGATTGGCCGTGCTAAATTGTCCCATAGTGTTAGGTGCTTCAGTCAGAGGGAAATGGGTCTGGGTGGGTTACTCTTCGGAGGGTCGGTGTGGACTTGTTGGGCCGAAGGGCCTGTTTCCACACCGTAAGGAATCTAATCTAATCTTCGGTCCAACCACTCCATAATCACAAACTCAACCAGCCCAGACTGCCTGCTCCTGGCCCATATCTGTCCAAATATTCCTGATTCATGGACTTTTTCAATGTCTTTTCCATGTTATAACCATACACACATCCTTCACTTCCTCCTGAAGTTCATCCCACACACGAACCACTCTCTGTGGAACGACGTTGTCCCTCAAGTGCTTTTAGATCTTCCGCCTCTCATCTCAAAAACAGTCACAAAATCCTCCACCCTCACAATACAACACCCGCCATTCCCTTTATCTGTACCTCTCACCGTCCTCCTGTGCTAAGGGGCTTCTCAACCACACTGTCTCCCTGGGACGCAAATGCGTCTACCTGAAACCCCTAGCTCCCTCTGTTCCAAAACATGACCTAAGGCCTGGTCTTTAAGGGTTGTCTTGGTTTGTTTTATCAAAACGCAACACGGCGCGTTTATCGAAATTAAACTCCATCTGCCACTCCTCAGCCCATTGGCCCAATTGATCGAGATATTGAAGAATCTTAAATAGCGTTCTTCACCGTCCACCAATCGCTTCTGTTGACCATAAACAGCACGAACCCTGACGGCCTTTTCACAGCTCACCTCCTGCCACATTGAAAATACCCGACGTGCGCAGACCTCATGCACCCTGTCTATTCAACTATCCTCGAACCATGCAGTTGTCGTTCACCCCAGAGCACTTACCCTGATGACTAATCCAGGCAGGATCTTATCGAAGGCCTTTTGGAAATCCATAGACGTTACACCCTCTTGTTCCCCATGATCTATCCCCTCATTGTATCCTCAACAAACTCTCAACTAATTTGTCAAACAGGGTTTCCTTGGCGTCAGATCACTTGTTAGAGTTACATTTTGCTTTACAAAGTCCAGGGCGAAGGCCAGATTCTAGGCCTTTCCCTAACAGCTGCCTCTGCTGTCTCTGTTTTCTCTATCACTCATTTCTGGGAAACTGGTGTGACACTTGCCAACTTTCAAACCGATGAGACTATTTCTGAATCCAAGAGATTTAACAAAACATTAACCACAGTCGCTTCTGCGTGTGGTGTGGTTCGTCAATGGGAGTTGACTTGAAGGTGATTGAAGATTTTAGACTGTTATTCATCGAAAGCAAACTTTCCTGAGCTGTATTAGTTTGAACGTGATTCAGGCCCCATTATTTAAACGGCGTGGCTACTGCGTGATGTTCTCACAGCGCGAGATCACACCAAAACGGAACTATCCCGTGAGATGAGAATTGATTGTAAGCCATCCATTAGCACACTCATTGCCAGGGGGGAATCACAGACACAGACCCCTGTCCCAACACCGTGTGAGGGAATCACAGACACAGACCCCCGTCCCGTCACCGTGTGGGGGAATCACAGACACAGACCCCTGTCCCGACAACGTGTGGGAGAATCACAGACACAGACCCCCGTCACGTCACCGTGTGGGGGAATCACAGACACAGACCCCCGTCCCAACACCGTGTGTGGGAATCACAGACACAGACCCCCGTCCCGTCACCGTGTGGGGGAACCACAGACACAGACCTCTGTCCCGACACCTTGTGGGTGAATCACAGACACAGACCCCCGTCCCGTCACCGTGTGGGAGAATCACAGACACAGACCCCCGTCACGTCACCGTGTGGGGGAATCACAGACACAGACCCCCGTCCCAACACCGTGTGTGGGAATCACAGACACAGACCCCCGTCCCGTCACCGTGTGGGGGAACCACAGACACAGACCCCCATCCCGACACCGTGTGGGAGAATCACAGACACAGACCCCGTCCCGTCACCGTGTGGGGGAATCACAGACACAGACCCCCGTCCCGTCACCGTGTGGGGGTTTCAGACACAGACCCCCATCCCGTCACCGTGTAGGGGACTCACAGACACAGACCCCCGTCCCGTCACCGTGTGGGGGAATCACAGACCCCCGTCCCGGCACCGTGTGGGGGAATCACAGACACAGACCCCCGTCCCGTCACCGTGTGGGGGAATCACAGACCCCCATCCCGTCACGTCACCGTGTGGGGGAATCACAGACACAGACCCCCGTCCCGTCACCGTGTGGAGAATCACAGACACAGACCCCCGTCCCGTCACCGTGTGGGGGAATCACAGACCCCCGTCCCGTCACCGTGTGGGTGAATCACAGACACAGACCCCCGTCCCGTCACCGTGTGGGGGAATCACAGACACAGACCCCCGTCCCGTCACCGTGTGGGGGAATCACAGACACAGATCCCCGTCCCGTCACCGTGTGGGGGAATCACAGACACAGACCCCCGTCCCGTCACCGTGTGGAGAATCACAGACACAGACACCCGTCCCGTCATCGTGTGGGGGAATCACAGACACAGGCCCCCGTCCCGTCACCGTGTGGGGGAATCACAGACACAGACCTCTGTCCCGACACCGTGTGGGGGAATCACAGACACAGACCCCCGTCCCGTCACCGTGTGGGGGAATCACAGACACAGACCCCCGTCCCGTCACCGTGTGGGGGAATCACAGACACAGACCCCTGTCCCGACACCGTGTGGGGGAATCACAGACACAGACCCCCGTCCCGTCACCGTGTGGGGGAATCACAGACCCCCGTCCCGTCACCGTGTGGGGGAATCACAGACACAGACCCCCGTCCCGTCACCGTGTGGGGGAATCACAGACACAGACCCCCATCCCGACACCGTGTGGGGGAATCACAGACACAGACCCCCGTCCCGTCACCGTGTGGGGGAATCACAGACACAGACCCCCGTCCTGTCACCGTGTGGGGGAATCACAGACACAGACACCCGTCCCGTCACCGTGTGGGGGAATCACAGACCCCCATCCCGTCACGTCACCGTGTGGGGGAATCACAGACACAGACCCCCGTCCCGTCACCGTGTGGAGAATCACAGACACAGACCCCCGTCCCGTCACCGTGTGGGGGAATCACAGACCCCCGTCCCGTCACCGTGTGGGTGAATCACAGACACAGACCCCCGTCCCGTCACCGTGTGGGGGAATCACAGACACAGACCCCCGTCCCGTCACCGTGTGGGGGAATCACAGACACAGATCCCCGTCCCGTCACCGTGTGGGGGAATCACAGACACAGACCCCCGTCCCGTCACCGTGTGGAGAATCACAGACACAGACACCCGTCCCTTCATCGTGTGGGGGAATCACAGACACAGGCCCCCGTCCCGTCACCGTGTGGGGGAATCACAGACACAGACCTCTGTCCCGACACCGTGTGGGGGAATCACAGACACAGACCCCCGTCCCGTCACCGTGTGGGGGAATCACAGACCCCCGTCCCGTCACCGTGTGGGGGAATCACAGACACAGACCCCCATCCCGACACCGTGTGGGGGAATCACAGACACAGACCCCCATCCCGTCACCGTGTGGGGGAATCACAGACACAGACTCCCGTCCCGACACCGTGTGGGGGAATCACAGACACAGACCCCCATCCCGTCACCGTGTGGGGGAATCACAGACACAGACCCCCGTCCCGACACCGTGTGGGGGAATCACAGACACAGACCCCCGTCCCGACACCGTGTGGGGGAATCACAGACACAGCCCCCCGTCCCGTCACCGTGTGGGGGAATCACAGACACAGACCCCCGTCCCGTCACTGTGTGCGGGAATCACAGACACAGACCCCCGTCCCGTCACCGTGTGGGGGAATCACAGACACAGACCCTCGTCCCATCACCGTGTGGGGGAATCACAGACACAGATCCCCGTCCCGTCACCGTGTGGGGAATCACAGACACAGACCCCCGTCCCGTCACCGTGTGGAGAATCACAGACACAGACACCCGTCCCGTCATCGTGTGGGGGAATCACAGACACAGGCCCCCGTCCCGTCACCGTGTGGGGGAATCACAGACACAGACCTCTGTCCCGACACCGTGTGGGGGAATCACAGACACAGACCCCCGTCCCGTCACCGTGTGGGGGAATCACAGACACAGACCCCCGTCCCGTCACCGTGTGGGGGAATCACAGACACAGACCCCTGTCCCGACACCGTGTGGGGGAATCACAGACACAGACCCCCGTCCCGTCACCGTGTGGGGGAATCACAGACCCCCGTCCCGTCACCGTGTGGGGGAATCACAGACACAGACCCCCGTCCCGTCACCGTGTGGGGGAATCACAGACACAGACCCCCATCCCGACACCGTGTGGGGGAATCACAGACACAGACCCCCGTCCCATCACCGTGTGGGGGAATCACAGACACAGACCCCCGTCCTGTCACCGTGTGGGGGAATCACAGACACAGACCCCCGTCCCGTCACCGTGTGGGGGAATCACAGACCCCCATCCCGTCACGTCACCGTGTGGGGGAATCACAGACACAGACCCCCGTCCCGTCACCGTGTGGAGAATCACAGACACAGACCCCCGTCCCGTCACCGTGTGGGGGAATCACAGACCCCTGTCCCGTCACCGTGTGGGTGAATCACAGACACAGACCCCCGTCCCGTCACCGTGTGGGGGAATCACAGACACAGACCCCCGTCCCGTCACCGTGTGGGGGAATCACAGACACAGACCCCCGTCCCGTCACCGTGTGGAGAATCACAGACACAGACACCCGTCCCGTCATCGTGTGGGG
>NC_083438.1:24070774-24073283 GCF_020745735.1 Hemiscyllium ocellatum
ACACACACTCACACACAGAGACACACACAGAGACACACACAGACACGCTCACACACACAGAGATACCCATACCCACACACACACATAGACACCTTGGAACATACACGCACACAGACACACACAAATACACCCACACATACACAGAAACACACACGCGCACATACGCAGACACAAACACACACACAGACACACTCACACACACAGACACTTACAGACACACACACTCAGACCCACACAACAGACATGCTCACTCACTCACACACAAACTCACATCGCACACTCACACACACAAACACACTCACACACCCACATACACTCACTCACACACACACACATACACACACACATACATACACACACACACACTCATACACACACATGCATATACACACACACACGCGCACACACACATACACACACTCACATATACACACACGCACCTACACACACACACACACACACATGCTCACTCACACACACAAACTCACATATGCTCACTCACACGGGCACACACTCACACACACTCACGCACCCAGACACACACTCACACACACTCACATACACAGACACTCACACACACATTCACACACATAGACACACACACAATCACACCGACACACACACACACTCACTCACACACACAGACACTTACACAGAAACACTCATAGATACACAATGACATAGACGCACAGACACAGACAGACACACACTCACAGACACAGATATACGCACACACTCACAAACAGAGACACACACACATATACACACACACAGACACGATCACACACACAGAGACACCCACACAAACACATACACAATCACACACAGACACACACACACCCACATACTCACACACACAGACACTCACAGACACAGATACACACACCGCCCTCTCCGGCCTATCACCCTCACCTTAACTCCTTACACCTATCGCATTCCCATACCCTCCCACAAGTCCCTCCTCCCTACCTTTTGTCTTAGCTTGCTTGGCACACTCTCCTCATTCCTGAAGAAGGGCTTTTGCCCGTAACGACGATTTTCCTACTCCTTGGATGCTGCCTGACCTGCTGCGCGTTTCCTGCAACACATTTTTCACCATCAGTACTGCAACCCAGTGTTATACAGTGACAGACCTGTCCCCACCAGTACTGTACCCCAGTGTTTACACAGTGACAGACCTGTCCCCACCAGTACTGTAACCCCAGTGTTATACAGTGACAGACCTGTCCCCACCACTGTGAACTTTCGTGTTATACAGAGACAGAGACGTTAACTATAGCGTATGATATCTTATTGAAAAGCCTGCTGTCCACCACACCTCGGTTGAGGTAGAGAATGGCTGGATCTTGTTGAATGTCACTCTGAGGCAGCACCACTTTGGGATTGACACCAATGATCGGACATATATCCGCGCAATCGTCATTTGAGCCAAACCACGACAGCGGTACTTTAGTGGGGCTGCTGCAGCCGGACCTCCTGCTGTGTTTTGCTTCGAAACCTCCAGGACCACACACACCTCCCCCCAACCCACCCCCCTCCCCCCCCCCGGAGCATTGTAAATCACTTGATGTCTTCCCCTCATTCTCTCAGGCTCAGCCCTGTCTGTTACGGTGATAACGAAATGGAGGCCCATTACTGCAACTGGTCTCCAGCATGAGATCCCCGAGCCCCCTAGCATGGTCTTCAACAACATCGACCCATAGCCGGCTGCCCCTGCACGCATACAGCACCTTGACGCCTGATTCCCATTCCCCATTCCTCCGGGAGCTGGCTGGAGACTGGGAAGCAAGGCTGGAGAAAGGGGAGGTTGGTGGTGTGACAGATCCAGTGGGAGGGGAGGGCATAACAAGGCCAGCAAGACACAAGAGAACGGTCGCGTCCAGTGAAGATCAGTGTGGAAGGGACGGACGGGTAGGGAAGGTGTTGCAGCTAATTCTGTTCCCCTTCTGCGCAGGGGCTGCCCAACCTGCTGAGTGTTCCCAACAATATCGACAGCAAATCATGAGCCCAGGGGAACACCGACTGATCCCAGTTGGGCAAGAGGTCCAAATAATCCATGTGAAAACGCACAATACTGAACTAATGGCAACGCAGGAGGTACAGGCAATACTTGTCCATTATTTCAAGCACAAATCACTTCAATCATAACCACAACTCTGCCTTCAATTGAACATTTTGTTTGAGAGCAATTTCACTCGCGTCGGGAATAAGTGAGGACTGCAGAGACTGGGAACCAGAGCCTAGATGAGAGAGTGGTGCTGGAAAAGCACAGCAGGTCAGGCAGCATCCGAGGAGCAGGAAAATCGACGTTTCGGGCTCAAGGCCGATTCCTGACCTTCCTGCTCCTCGGATGCTGCCTGACCTGCTGTGCTTTTCCAGCACCACACTCTCTCATCTTGAAATCTCACCCACACCCTCAACTGCTCGCTCAGATCAGACAGTCAGCTGGCAGTATTTGAGCTCTGCTGGATTATTGAGGCTGCCTGGCAGTAAAATTCCAGTTAAAACT
>NC_083438.1:24073383-24083383 GCF_020745735.1 Hemiscyllium ocellatum
CCCCCTCCCCTCACTCTCACCTCTCCCCTCACTCTCCCCCACTTCCCTCACTCTCCCCCCACTCCCCTCACTCCCTCCCCCACTCCCCTCACTCTCCTCCCCACTCCCCTCACTCCCTCCCCCACTCCCCTCACTCTCCTCCCCACTCCCCTCACTCTCTCCCCCACTCCCCTCACTCTCCTCCGCACTCCCCTCACTCTCACCCCTCACTCCCCTCACTCTCCCCCCACTCCCCTAACTCTCTCCCCACTCCCCTCACTCTCCTCCCCTCTCCCCTCACTCTCACCCCTCACTCCCCTCACTCTCCCCCCACTCCCCTAACTCTCTCCCCAACTCCCCTCACTCTCCCTCCATTCCCCTCACTCTTCCCACCCACTCCCCTCACTCTCGCGTGATTTCATACTGCTCACACTCACTATGATTTCACACTGCACGCACTCACTGATTTCACACTGCTCACACTCACTGTGATTTCTCACTGCACACACCCACTGTGATTTCACACTGTTCACACTCACTTTCATTTCACACTGCTCACACTCACTGTGATTGCACACTGCACACACTCACTGTGATTTCTCACTGCTCACAACCACTGTAATTTCACACTGTTCACACTCACTGTGATCTTACTCAGCACACACTTGCTGTGATTTCTCCCTGCTCACACTCGCTGTGATGACTTGCTGCACACACTCACTGTCATTTCACACTGCTCACACACAGTGATATCTCAGTGCACACACTCAATGTAATTTCACACTGCTCACACTTACTGTGATTTATCTCTGCTCACACTTACTGTGCTTTCACACCGCTCACACCTGCTGTGAGTTCACACTTTTCCGACTCACTGTGATGGCACACTGCACACACTCACTGTGATTTCTCACTGCTCACACTCACTTTGATTCCTCACTGGTCACACTCACTGTGATTTCTTGCTGCTCACACCCACTGTGAGTTCACACTGCTCACACTCACTGTCATTTCACACTGCTCACTCTCACTATCATTTCACACTGCTCACACTCGCAATGATTTCACACCGCTCACAATCACTGTCATAAGTCACTGCTCACACCCACTGTGATTACACACTGCACACACTCACTGTGATTTCTCACCGCTCACACTCACTGTGATTTCTCACCGCTCGCACTCACTGTGATTTCACACTGCTCACACTCACTGTGATTTCAAACTGCTCACACTCACTGTGATTTCTCACGGCTCACACTCACTGTGATTTCACACTGCACACACCCACTGTGATTTCACACTGTTCACACTCACTTTCATTTCACACTGCTCACACTCACTGTGATTGCACACTGCACACACTCACTGTGATTTCTCACTGCTCACAACCACTGTAATTTCACACTGTTCACACTCACTGTGATCTTACTCAGCACACACTTGCTGTGATTTCTCCCTGCTCACACTCGCTGTGATGACTTGCTGCACACACTCACTGTCATTTCACACTGCTCACACACAGTGATATCTCAGTGCACACACTCAATGTAATTTCACACTGCTCACACTTACTGTGATTTATCTCTGCTCACACTTACTGTGCTTTCACACCGCTCACACCTGCTGTGAGTTCACACTTTTCCGACTCACTGTGATGGCACACTGCACACACTCACTGTGATTTCTCACTGCTCACACTCACTTTGATTCCTCACTGGTCACACTCACTGTGATTTCTTGCTGCTCACACCCACTGTGAGTTCACACTGCTCACACTCACTGTCATTTCACACTGCTCACTCTCACTATCATTTCACACTGCTCACACTCTCAATGATTTCACACCGCTCACAATCACTGTCATAAGTCACTGCTCACACCCACTGTGATTACACACTGCACACACTCACTGTGATTTCTCACCGCTCACACTCACTGTGATTTCTCACCGCTCACACTCACTGTGATTTCACACTGCTCACACTCACTGTGATTTCTCACTGTGATTTCTCACCGCTCACACTCACTGTGATTACACACTGCACACACTCACTGTGATTTCTCACCGCTCACACTCACTGTGATTTCAAACTGCTCACACTCACTGTGATTTCTCACTGTGATTTCTCACAGCTCACACTCACTGTGATTTCACACTGCTCACACTCACTGTGATTTCTCACTGTGATTTCTCACCGCTCACACTCACTGTGATTACACACTGCTCACACTCACTGTGATTTCTCACTGCTCACACTCACTGTGATTTCTCACAGCTCACACTCACTGTGATTTCACACTGCTCACACTCACTGTGATTTCTCACTGTGATTCCTCACAGCTCACACTCACTGTGATTTCTCACCGCTCACACTCACTGTGATTTCTCACTGCTCACACTCACTGTGATTTCTCACAGCTCACACTCACTGTGATTTCACACTGCTCACACTCACTGTGATTTCTCACTGTGATTCCTCACAGCTCACACTCACTGTGATTTCTCACCGCTCACACTCACTGTGATTTCTCACTGCTCACACTCACTGTGATTTCTCACTGCTCACACTCGTTATCACTTCACCTTCTCAACTGACATTCCCTGGGATGTTTGCCTCTGCTGAAGAGGTCTATGTCCAAAACAGAAAGGAACTCATTGTAAACTCTGTTTCTTTGTAGCTGGGTGACTGTGTCGCGGTGTTTACGGGGGTGACTGTCTGGTGTCTACCCGGGGGGGTGATGCCCAGTGTGAGAACGGGGAGGCTGGAGCGGGTGCTGGGGGTGAACACATGTGTCGGGGCATGAGAGTGGGGTAAGGGCGGGTGACAGAGGGGCTTGGGAAGTGTCAAAGTGATTGGGAAGTTGACCCCCAAGACAAAAGGGTTTAAAATTGCCAACAACGCTTAACTTGTTAAAGATAGAAACGTAGACATTAGATTAGACTAGATTCCCTCGGAACAGCAGGCCATTCGGTCCTTCCTGCTTGCTGTATCAATCATTTTGATCATGGCTGACCATTCAGTTCGGTGCTTATTTCTGCATTTTCCCCCTTTGAATATTTTAGCTCCAATAGCTGCATGGGACTCCCATTAAAAACATTCAATGGTTTAGACATGACCCTCTCTCATTAGTACCCTCACATACAGAGGATGTTAATAATCCCAAGTCGACTGGGACAACGCATCCATCCTAGGATAAGCCAAACAGAGACATGCACGAGAATTCCTAGAAGCATGGCATTCCAACCAGAACTATCAACAAACACATCGAGTTAGACCCCATCTACCACCCCCTGAGAAAAAGAACAGGAAGTGACTTCACCACAGGAAATGAAATCACCAACCCAAAGCAATTGTACCAGCCTCCACCACTTCCTCTGGCAGCTCATTCCATACACGTACCAGCCTCTGCATGAAAACGTTGCCCCTTAGCTCTCTTTTATATTTTTCCTCTCTCACCCTAAACCTACACCCTGATCCCAGAGAAAAGACTTTGTCTATTTATCCTATCAATGCCCCTCATAATTTTGTAAACCTCTAGAAGGTCACCCCTCAGCCTCCGACGCTCCAGGGAAAACAGCCCCAGCCTATTCAGTCTCTCCCTGTAGCTCAGATCCTCCAACCCTGGCAACATCCTTGTAAATTTTTTCTGAACTCTTTCAAGTTTCACAACATCTTTCCGATAGGAAGGAGACCAGAATTGCACGCAATATTCCAACAGTGGCCTAACCAATGTCCTGTACAGCCGCAACATGACCTCCCAACTCCTGTACTCGATACTCTGACCAGGAAAGGAAAGCATTCCAAACGCCTTCTTCACTATCCTATCTACCTGCGACTCCACTTTCAAGGAGCTATGAACCTGCACTGCAAGGTCTCTTTGTTCAGCAACACTCCCCAGGACCTTACCATTAAGTGTGTAAAGTCCTGCTAATACTTGCTTTCTCAATCTGGTGGATCTCAGCTGATTACGCTAATCCCAGTATCCGATCTAACGGTGAATCTAAGGAGAGTCTCTGGATCCAGCGCTCTCGGGATCGGGCTTCTGAAAGATCCTGAAGCGTTCGCAGCCAACGTTCAGGACGGGAACACCTTCACTACCAGCTAACCATTTCTTGCCAGAGAGGAGTTGCATTTCTAAAACTAAGCGGCCTTCTGCCTTTGAACACGACACCGATTTCCTGCTTATTGTTTTGCGTGGTGCCATTTTGCAGAGAGCCTGGGGCAAGTTGACTCCTCCCCTCACCCTCCAACACCCTCTTCCCCCTCCCCCCACCCCTGCTCTCGAAAAAGCCTCCCTCTCCTCCTCCCCCAGAGCAAAAGACTTCGGCCTAACAAGATGCTCCCTGTTGGCTGGGACGGCACAGTCTGTGGGGTATCTGACAGATATTTCCCCCTCCCCATATGTCTGAAACACATCTCGAAACTCTCCGTGGCCCACTGACAGCTGTGAGTTCACTAGAAGCAGAGTTCCCACTGACTGTCTGACCACAAACTGTCACCTCATCACACATATCCTCCAGCCCTCATGATCCACCTCTCTGAATATCTTTACAAGTGTCCTCACCCTCTGCCACGCAATCTCACTCCTTCTGTCAGCTTTTTCGTTTCCAATATTTTTGTCTACGTCTCGCTTTTTACCCGTGCACAAGCGTTCCATCTCTGTCACTCCTCTCCCTCTCTCTGCCTGTCTCTCTCTCTCTCTCGATTCCTTTACACCCCTCTCATTTGTCGTTTCATCTGAGTCTCCCTGGCTGTCTCTGTGTCCTTTCCCATCTCGGTCTGTCATTGCCTCTCTATATCTCTGCCCTCTCCCTCTCTCTCTCTTTCTCTCTCTTTCTCACTCTGTCCTTACGTTGATGAGCAGAGAGATCTGGGAGTGCAGATCTATTGTACCCTGAAGGTGGCTGCACACTTGGATAGAGTGGTCAAGAAGGCATATAGTATGCTCGCCTTCATTAGATGGGGTATTGAGTATAAGAGCTGGCAGGTCATGTTAAAATTGTACAAGACATTGCTTCAGCTGGAGTTAGAGTACAATGTACAGTTCTGGTCGCCAAAAGGATGTGATGCTTTGGAGAGGGTGCAGGGAAGGTTTACGAGGATGTTGCCTGGTATGGAAGGTGCTAGCTTTGAAGAGAGGTTGAGTAGGTTGGGTTTGTTTTCATTAGAAAAAAGGAGATTGAGGGGGGGACCTGATTGAGGTTTACAAATCATGAAGGGTATAGACAGGGTGGATAGAGACAAGCTTTTTCCCCAGGGGGAAGGATTCAATAATGAGAGGTCTTGCTTTCAAAGTGAGAGGTGGAAAGTTTAAGGGGGGATACACGCGACAAGTTTTTCACGCAGAGAGTGGTACGTGTGTGGAATGAGCTGCCAGAGGAAGTGGTGGAGGCTGGTACAATTGCAATGTTTAAGAGGCATCTGGATGGGTATATGAACAGGAAGGGTTTGGAGGGATATGGGCCGGGTGCTGGCAGGTGGGACTGGATTGGGTTGGGATATCTGGTCAGCATGGACGGGTTGGGCTGAAGGGTCTATTTCTGTGTTGTACAACACTATGGCTGTGTGACATTCCCGAGAGATCAGAATTCGATCTGTCCCAGCGACTCACGGATGGAGCACCCTCTGGGGTAGGAATTTCAAAAGACTCTCTCGTCTCCCCCCGCCGCCCCCCCCAAGTGAGGGAACGTCTATTCACCTCAGTCCTCAATGACAGGCCCCTCACCCTGAGGCTGTGTCCCCTCCCTGTGTTTTAGATTCTCTCTGACCGGGGTTTGGGGGGAAATCTCTCAGTACCTAATCCTGACCCTTCAGCGCGGTCTCAATGAGATCACCTCTGAACCCCAGAGAACCCAGGCCCCGTTTCCTCATCAACGGACCACTCTCTCACCCGGAGCTCTGATCCTAGTGATCCCTCTCACCCGTCACTGTTCAGTGTCAGTAAATCCTGCCTTTAATCTGAAGAATGAAACTACGTGGTGTGGCCATACTGAAGCCCACTTGAAAAGGAAAGGATCAGCAAACATTTGCCTTCCAATTTTCCTGCTCTACTATTGATCGCAGAGGCCATTCAGCCCCTCATGACCACACCAGTCATCAGGCACCTAGCTCCTCTGTCTTCCCAGCACATGGCCATTCCCCATATAGGCCACGGAGCTGATAACGTTAATGTGAAATCCTTTCGCAATGTCGAGAGTAAGGTTCCCATCTCACATACCCAGTCAGTTTTCGACACCCACCAGTCTCTGGATGGAAACAAAATTCCTTTTGTTCCCTTTGGTGCTTCCTTAAATATCAGCTCCAGTTTCACCAGAGAATCCCTACTGCGTGGAAACAGGCCATTCGGCCCAACAAATCCACACCGACCCTCCAAAGAGTAACCCATCCTGACCAATTTCCCAATGTTATTACTCTGCATTTCCCATCACTGTTGCAGCTAACCTACACATCCCTGGGCACTATGGGATAATTTAGCTCTACCAATCCACCCTAACCTGTACATCCCTGGGCACTATGGGACAATTTAGCATGGCCAATCCACCCTAACCTACACATCCCTGGGCACTATGGGACAATTTAGCTCTACCAATCCACCCTAACCTGTACATCCCTGGGCACTATGGGACAATTTAGCATGGCCAATCCACCCTAACCTGTACATCCCTGGACACCAGGGGACAATTTAGCATGGCCAATCCACCCTAACCTGCACATCCCTGGGCACTATGGGACAATTTAGCATGGCCAATCCACCCTAATGTACACATCCCTAGACACTATGGGACAATTATAGCATGGCCAATCCACCCTAACCTGCACATCCCTGGGCACTATGGGACAATTTAGCATGGCCAATCTACCCTAACCTGCACATCCCTGGGCACTATGGGACAATTTAGCATGGCCAACCCGCCCTAACCTACACATCCCTGGACACTATGGGACAATTTAGCACATCCAATCCACCCTAACCTGTACATCCCTGGACACTATGGGACAATTTAGCACATCCAATCCACCCTAACCTGTACATCCCTGGACATTATGGTACAATTTAGCATGGCCAATCCACCCTAACCTGCACATCTCTGGGCACTGTGGGACAATTTAGCATGGCCAATCCACCCTAACCTGCACATCCACCGTAACCTACACATTGATTAGAACAAGCCAACATGGATTTAGTAAGGAGAGGTTGTGCCTGACAAACCTGTTGGAATTCTTTGAAGAGGTGACAAGTAGGTTAGACCAGGGAAACCCAGTGGATGTGGTCTATCTAGACTTCCAAAAGGCCTTTAAAAATGTGCCACACGGGAGGCTGCTGAGCAAGGTGAAGGCCCATGGTGTTCGAGGTGAGCTGCTGGGATGGATTGAGGATTGGCTGTCTGACAGAAAGCAGAGAGTTGGGATAAAAGGTTCTTTTTCGGAATGGCAGCCGGTGACAAGCGGTGTCCCGCAGGGTTCAGTGTTGGAGCCACAGCTGTTCACATTATATGTTAATGATCTGGATGAGGGGACTGGGGGCATTCTAGCGAAGTTTGCCGATGATACAAAGTTAGGTGGACAGGCAGGTAGTACTGAGGAAGTGGAGAGGCTTCAGAAGGATCTAGACAGGTTGGGAGAGTGGTCCAGGAAATGGCTGATGGAATTCAACGTGAGCAAGTGCGAGGTCTTGCACTTTGGAAAAAGGAATAAAAGCATAGACTACTTTCTAAATGGTGAGAAAATTCGTAAAGCCAAAGCACAAAGGGATCTGGGAGTGCTAGTCGAGGATTCTCTAAAGGTAAACATGCAGGTCGAGTCCGTGATTAAGAAAGCGAATGTAATGTTATCACTTATCTCAAGAGGGTTGGAATATAAAAGCAGAGATGTGCTACTGAGACTTTATAAAGCTCTGGTTAAACCCCATTTGGAGTACTGTGTCCACTTTTGGTCCCCGCACCTCAGGAAGGACATACTGGCATTGGAACGTGTCCAGTGGAGATTCATACGGATGACCCCTGGAATGGTTAGTCTAACATATGAGGAACGGCTGAGGATCCTGGGATTGTATTCATTGGAGTTTAGAAGATTAAGGGGAGACTTAATAGAGACGTACAAGATAACACATGGCTTGGAAAGGGTGGACGCTCGGAAATTGTTTCCGTTAGTTGAGGAGACTAGGACCCGTGGACACAGCCTTAGAATTAGAGGGGGTCAATTCAGAACAGAAATGCGGAGACATTTCTTCAGCCAGAGAGTGGTGGGCCTGTGGAATTCATTGCCACGGAGTGCAGTGGAGGCCGGGACACTAAATGTCTTCAAGGCAGAGATTGATAAATTCTTGTTGTCTCGAGGAATTAAGGGCCACGGGGAGAATGCGGGTAAGTGGAGTTGAAATGCCCATCAGCCATGATTGAATGGCGGAGTGGACTCGATGGGCCGAATGGCCTTACTTCCACTCCTATGTCTTATGGTCTTTTCCCTGGGCACTATGGGACAATTTAGCATGGCCAATCCACCCTAACCTACACATCCCTGGGCACTATGGGGCAATTTAGCATGGCCAATCCACCCTAACCTGTACATCCCTGGGCACTATGGGACAATTTAGCATGGTCAATCCACCCTAACCTGCATATCCCTGGGCACTATGGGACAATTTAGCATGGCCAATCCACCCTAACCTACACATTTCTGGGCACTATGGGACAATTTAGCATGGCCAATCCACCCTAACCTGCACATCCCTGGGCACTATGGGACAATTTAGCACGGCCAATCCACCCTAACCTGCACATCCCTGGGCACTATGGGACAATTTAGCACGGCCAATCCACCCTAACCTGCACATCCCTGGGCACTATAGGACAATTTAGCACGGCCAATCCACCCTAACCTGCACATCCCTGGGCACTATGGGACAATTTAGCACGGCCAATCCACCCTAACCTGCACATCCCTGGGCACTATGGGACAATTTAGCACGGCCAATCCACCCTAACCTGCACATCCCTGGGCACTATGGGGCAATTTAGCATGGCCAATCCACCCTAACCTACACATCCCTGGGCACTATGGGGCAATTTAGCATGGCCAATCCACCCTAACCTGTACATCCCTGGGCACTATGGGACAATTTAGCATGGTCAATCCACCCTAACCTGCATATCCCTGGGCACTATGGGACAATTTAGCATGGCCAATCCACCCTAACCTACACATTTCTGGGCACTATGGGACAATTTAGCATGGCCAATCCACCCTAACCTGCACATCCCTGGGCACTATGGGACAATTTAGCACGGCCAATCCACCCTAACCTGCACATCCCTGGGCACTATAGGACAATTTAGCACGGCCAATCCACCCTAACCTGCACATCCCTGGGCACTATGGGACAATTTAGCACGGCCAATCCACCCTAACCTGCACATCCCTGGGCACTATGGGACAATTTAGCACGGCCAATCCACCCTAACCTGCACATCCCTGGGCACTATGGGGCAATTTAGCATGGCCAATCCACCCTAACCTGTACATCCCTGGGCACTATGGGACAATTTAGCACGGCCAATCCACCCCAACCTGCATATCCCTGGACACTATGGGATAATTTAGCATGGCCAATCCACCCTAACCTGCACATGTTTGTGACTGTGGGAGGAAACCGGAGCACCCGGAGGAAACCCACGTAGACATGGGGAGAATGTTTAGAACTCCACACAGACAGTCGCCCCGAATTTGGAATCGAACCCGGATCCCTGGCGCCGTGAGGCAGCAGTGCTGACCACTGAGCCATTGCGCTGCCCCTTCCAATTGCCTTCTGGGTAATTAGGGATGATCCATACACTCTGGCCTGTCCTGGGACTGCCAAGTCCCGAGACTGAATTAACCAAGAAAGAAAATCACATTTAGGCTTGGAAAACATGCAAATGGCAGTTTCCTGCTGATGAAGGGCTTCAGCCTGAAACATCGATTCTCCTGCTCCTCGGTTGCTGCCTGACCTTCTGTGTCTTTTCCAGCACCACACTCCC